>NW_027456937.1:107500-110000 GCF_040206685.1 Ascaphus truei
TGTATATATATATATATATGTATATATATATATATATATACGACTATTAAGGTTAAAGATAATGGTGAAAGACAGGGTTGCAGACCTGTCTAAGACATGCAAATGAATATACAGGAATATTTACAGTATATATATATATATATATATATATATATATATATATATATATATATATATGTTCAAATAACGGGGGAAAAAAGGGGGGGAAGGTGGGGAAAAAAACCCTGCATCTACTTTTGCAATATTAATGCCACCATAAACCAATAAATAACTTTACATCAGTAAGATGTAAGAACAGTAAGGCATTGAACTACACTGTGAGGGGAAAGTGAAGCACCCAACAGCAGCCTGCTTCTATCGGCGGTTCTCTCCACCACCCACTTTATTATGGAAAATGTGAGTTTCCTAATTACCTGTGCATAATACATTTGTATAGTTCATACTATTTGCACTATTTGTGGTTTTCTTTATTTTCATATCATCCACTTCACTGAGAGGATACAGACTCCAGTAACATAAAGGGCTCCAGTCAGAGAGAGAAGGATCTCTGACATGCAGTGATTTTATACGTTTTTTGTGAGTTCATTTCTTATGTTTTACATCTTTTAAAGCAGTGAATTACCATCTGCACTATATATATTTATATTTTTTCACATATCACGAGATCCAGCGCTCCTCCTCAACCCCAAGAAAAGAATACAAGAATATTTACAGTATATATATATATATATATATATATATATATATATATATATATATATATATATATATATATGTTCAAATAACGGGGGGGAAAAGGGGGGGAAGGTGGGGAAAAAAACCTCGCATCTACTTTTGCAATATTAATGCCACCATAAGCCAATAAATAACTTTACATCAGTAAGAATTGGCGGTGCTCACGGGTTGTAAATAGTATGAGTGAAAAGAGAAAAAAGTAAAACGTGTGGGAGCACTCAGGTATGCAGATTAACATATAGTATTTTATTTATTTGACACAGTGCAAAAAAGGATAAGTAAACAGTACATGATTAAAAACACTTAAAAAAGGCTAGGACCCCTGTCACGGGTACTACCCATAGACACAAGTGGGCAAAACTAGGGAATGACTCAAATTGTCAACCCTTAACATGAAAATGGATAGTGACTCAAGAAACACTTGGATCGGTCAGAATAAATCACAACAGGTTAATGGGTTCACAGGCACCTATACAAAGCTAAAGATAATACGTACTACACACCAATGAAGTGACTAGTCAAAATATAAATGACAATCTTAAACCATCATGAATCTGCTTGAGCATACAATTATGTAACCAATACCAACAGCACAAATAAATCACTTGAAGGAAAAAGGTGGCATGATGGGATGAAGTCACTAGATGTGTAGAGCAATGAAGTGTGTGAATAGCATGGACGCGTTTCGTCCAGAGACTTAGACTTGGAGTGGGGGTGCGTCGGAGTGGGGGTGCTAGGCAGGACCCCTGACAGATGTTCACGTAACTATGCTACCCAGCACTGGTGCAACTAATCTTTGGACTGTGACACTCTATTTTTTCATTATGGATACTGACAACACACACAAGGTTATCTAATAGGTGTTCATCAGGTAATTTTCCATACATGCTATTCACACACTTCATTGCTCTACACATCTAGTGACTTCATCCCATCATGCCACCTTTTTCCTTCAAGTGATTTATTTGTGCTGTTGGTATTGGTTACATAATTGTATGCTCAAGCAGATTCATGATGGTTTAAGATTGTCATTTATATTTTGACTAGTCACTTCATTGGTGTGTAGTACGTATTATCTTTAGCTTTGTATAGGTGCCTGTGAACCCATTAAGCTGTTGTGATTTATTCTGACCTATCCAAGTGTTTCTTGAGTCACTATCCATTTTCATGTTAAGGGTTGACAATTTGAGTCATTCCCTAGTTTTGCCCACTTGTGTCTATGGGTAGTACCCGTGACAGGGGTCCTAGCATTTTTAAAGTGTTTTTAATCATGTACTGTTTACTTATCCTTTTTTGCACTGTGTCAAATAAATACAATACTATATGATAATCTGCATACCTGAGTGCTCCCATACGGGTTACTTTTTTCTCTTTTCACTCATATATATATATATATATATACAGTGCTTGACAAATCACCCAAAAATCTACTCGCCGAACCCAAAAATCTACTCGCCACCTAGTCCCGCCCCTAGTCCCGCCCCCAACCCCGCCTCTAGTCCCGCCCCCAGCCACGCATTTAAAAAAAAGCCATAAATTAAATAAATTGAATAAATTCCTAGTAAGAACATTCGTTTTTGATATTAGTTTATTTATTGTATTACATTATACTACAATTAGTCCTTGGTGTGTGTGTGTATAAATGTCGAATCTAGAAAAAAAAAGCCAGATGTGGATGACCAGTTTCCTGCACCCCTTAACTAGTGTCTGGATGCCCCCGCTTCACAATATTTAAAGCAGCAATCCCGTCTGGGATCTTACCTGA
>NW_027456937.1:115000-202500 GCF_040206685.1 Ascaphus truei
ATTTGTTAGCACAGTAGATTATATTTACTAGTATTTAAGTCTCCCCCTCAGTGCCCCATTAGGACCCGTGGGCATATTTCACATCTTTTCGGAGTCGCTTATTTTTTAGACCCTCGAAGCCGAAACCTAAAGGGGTCAGCTAAGAAAGTCCGGATCAAGAGGAGCCGCACAGTTTAAAGACAGAACATTTCCAAGGGAGATGGAGACAATTTGGGTAAGATCTGATTAAATGACAACCTTTGGGGAAGGAAAGGGTGACGCGGGAGTGTAAGAGGGGGGTGAGAGAGCAAGGTGCTGTGTCAGATTGGGGCAGAGCAAGAGAACGCAAAAATGATGGGGATTTGCTGCACACTAAAAAAAACAATTAGTGATACTTTTACCGGTGCCCCTTAGTCTCAGGGAAGACCGGCATTTCGTCCAATGGATACAATATGATTGATGGAAAAGGGCACACGGATTTGAATAAAAAAAGATAATTTATTGTGCCACAGACTACAATGTTTCGGCTGCTGGCCTTTCTTTACTGGCTTTAGTGGGTTTAGCCACTTTACCTGAGAAAGGCCAGCAGGCTGAAATGTTGTTGTCTATGGCAATGCAAGAGAAAACAGGTTGGGGGGGTGGGTTCTCGCAAGGTCGCCGACCCATGGGTGAGTGTCCCCGGTGGCAACTAGTCCTGGACCCCGGGAAAGCTGTCTGTGGCCCATACAAGCTGAGTAACATGTAGAAAGGACACATGTATGTTCAGAATGAGTTAGCATGGTATTTTGAGAGGCATCATAGCAGGTCAGTGCAAGTCAGTGCAGAGCACTGCAAGGTCAGTCAATATGAGGAAGGGTCCGATGGAGGAGATGGAGGGTCCCAGAATATCTCTTAAAGCAGGGGTGCGCAAATCGAGGGGTGCGACATTTTCTTGGGGAGGGGCTCGGCGCTTACAGTGGCCCCTCGCTCTTCCCCACAGCATTTAAATTAAATGCCGGAAATCGCGCGCAAGGCCTCTGTAAGTTCCCTTTCCTTGTCTCCGGCGGCTTCTGGAGACAGCAACGTGGCGTCACATGATGTGGCATTGCCATAGCAACGTGATATCACATGACGTCGTTACATCAGAACGTCGGAGACAAGGTGGGGAGGGTGGAGGGGGGAGCAGGGGAAAAAGGTTGCGCAACCCTGTCTTAAAGCATTGTCTTGCATACAGATCAGAGGCGAAGAATGGATATGGATATCCGATGTTAAGGAGGAAATAATACTGAGATCACTACCGCTAAGACCGATTCGATGGAAGAAGGTGAGTGATGAAATAGCCGTCACTGTATAACTCTTCCAATTACCTGCCACTTCATGCAAAGAAATAGCAACGCTTGTTTTTAACGCATTAAGCGCCTAATGGGGAATTCAACTGCTGAGAGTTTAAGGGAGTTACTCACCAAACTCAGCGACGTTTCTGTGTCTCTGTGATAACTCCCCCAGGACATGCTTGAAAACCAGAGGTAACTCAATGTATTTTTGATAAATAGAAACATGACCTTCTGGGGAAGGGTATATAATGGGTACTGGGCCTGGTGAGGTGGGTATAACGGGTTCTGGGCCTGGTGAGGTGGGTATAACGGGTACTGGGCCTGGGGAGGGGCGTATAGCAGGGTACTGGGCCTTGGGAGGGTTGTATAACTGGGTACTGAGCCTGGGGAGGGTTGTATAACTGGGTACTGGGCTTGGGGAGGTGGGTATAACGGGTATTTGCCCTGTGGAGGGCGGTATAATGTGGTATTGGGGAGGGGGTATAAGTGGCACAGGAGCTCTTGCGATACAGAGTATCACTGTCCCTGGTTACAAACACTTCATGTCTCCTGCAGATCAGGACACGCACGAAGGTGGTGCCCTTTGTGCCACCAGACGACGAGGCGGGCTACGAGGCGGACGACGAGGCATACGATAAAGCGGGCGTCAAGTGGTGCGAAGAGGTGGGCTACAAGGCGGCCGATGAGGCAGACGACGAAGCGGATGTCAAGTCTGGCGACGTGGTGGACGATGGCCTAGGAGAATACGAGAGGTGTGGACGGATCTGCTGCTTCACCTTTTTTAGGCGGAGGAGAAGACCCCGGGAGCAGGTAGCAGAATACGAGAGGTGCGGACAGATCTGCTGCTTCACCTTTTTTAGGCGGAGCAGCAGACCCCGGGAGCAGGTAGCAGAGGAGCCAGGGCGTAGATCCAGGGGTATTCTAGGGGCCCTGAGAAGTTGGTTTGACCGCAGGAGAGGCAGATAAGATCAGGAAGGCTGCGGGAGGGGCAGGTACTAGAGGGAGATTGGGATATTGGGCGTGAGAGGGTGAGAGAGAACAAGGAGCAGGGCCGGAGCACGGGTTTCATGCGCCCCAGGCGAAACTTAAAATTTGTGCCCCAGTTGTATAAAAAATAATAAGATAAATAAAATAATAAAATAAACAGTGGCGTAGCTATCGGGGCTGCAGGGGGTGCGACCGCACCCCAGCGCGACGCAAAATAAAAATAAAAGGGCGCCAAAATACTGGATAAAAAAAAGAATAATAATTTTAAAAAAAAGATAAATAAATTAGAAATAATAAGAGGAAAAAATAATAATGATTATTAATGCGCCCCTAGGACCTTTGCGCGCTAGGCGACCGCCTAATGGCCGGCCGGCCCTGCGAGGTATGCGGGAGGAAAAGGGGTGAATGGGATAGATATGTAGGGGGATGGGGGAGCAGGTGAGTTATACACAGGGGCACAAGGGCCCCATCACCCGCATCTCTATATACTGAGTGTGCCCCTGTGTATAACAACGCTGATCTGTGCTGCTCCATCTGATCTCACTGCGCAGTGATCCAGGGACCATCCGATCGCCATTTAATGGGGTCAGGAAGGAATTTTTTTCCCCCATTGCACAGCAGGGGTTATGTTTCGCCTTCCTCTGGATCACAGCAACAAACAGCCCTTTGTGCATGAATTATCAGTGAGATCTTTATACACCCTGCATTGGTCTTCACTCCTTTGCTGCCGGAGGGGCCTGCAGTGCATTGCTCTGCGTGTTACTATATCGCTCTGCAATGTGCTGCAGGCCCCTCCCAGCAAAGAGATTAATTATTTCAATAAAATACTCTCTTTAATCCAACCTATGTGTAGTGTCTTTTCTATCCGTTGTATCTATTGCTAACAGCTCAGTGATTCTTCCCCAGGTCGCTGCACTAGTGTCACACTGCCAAGCCGGGTGTGAGGGAGATTTATAGGGTCACATATACACTTCTGCCAAAACACGAGTGCAAACAGGGAGCCCCTCTGATCTCATATCTTTTATTACACAAAACGGTATCTAAAAAGGTAAAAAGAACATACATGGGATTCTGCTACAAATATCTCTCTAATTACAAACCAATTAGCAAATCATTCAGATTAGAGTCGAGCGAAAAGAAAGGGTTAAGTATCTCATGTACAGTATATGCAGTGCAGGCTGTTCTGCGCATTACATGCAGGGGGCAAAGGTTAGGAGATATAAGTAATGCTGATCTCAGAGCTGACCGGCTGACCTGCTCTACCGGCTGACCGGCTGATCTGCTCTACTGGCTGACCGGCTGACCTGCTCTTCTGGCTGACCGGCTGACCGGCTCTACCGGCTGACCGGCTTCCCTTCTTCCAGCTAACTGACCTGAATTGTGGCCCCTGTATCTCCCAATTAAACGTTTTATTGGCATATTCTTGTTTGACTCGTTCTATACAGACATTTTCTATACATTCATTGTGGGATTTGATAACATCTGTAAGATCTCTCAGAACATCACATTCTGTACGTTTGTGCTGAATATTTTTCCATTCTCAATTTACTTAGGGGCCTTTGCAGAGAGCAGCGCTGGAAATAATTGGAATTGGTAATAAATTGTACCTGTAATGGCGTGATTTTATCTCCATATGCAGAAAGGTCAGAAAACTGCATTTAAAATCATGCTTGATTATGGAGAGTTTCAACCGGCGAGATGCGCGCTGGTGAAACATGTTTGAAAAAAAGAGCGTTTTTTTTTTTTCTTTTCACTCTCGCCGGTGAGCTCCAGTTTCCTGCCAACTTTTGTTGGCGGAGCTAATTGTAGAATTTCTCTCCATTTTAATGGCGCGAACAGCCCCTAGATGGCGATCATACCTTTCTGCATACGGCCCTTTTCAAAACGGGCGAGATTTTGGTTCTCGCCAGCCGTGCGGCGAGTTCTACTAAAAAAAAATTAAAAATGGCGCTTTTTACTCAACTCGCCATTTCCAACCTTATTATAGCCATATAGAGCTAAAAAACGCCGAAATTTCCGTTCGCGCTGCTCTCTGCATAGGCCCCTTAATATTAGTTTTTGGCTTCAATTATTTATATCGAGCCCAAAATACCTTTATACAGAATGCTGATCCCTTTATCCCACAAATGCTGCTTCATTAAAGCCCAGGGGTGGCACTTTGTGCATTCTCAAACTTTTAGGCAACATCCCTAATTTCCAAAAGTGGGATAAAATCTGTGCATATTTAAATGGTTAATTTTTCAATTGTGACAAAATATCAATTTTCTCACTCAGACTACAAAATCCCTCCCCAAATATATCCGTTTCACATAAAAGTGTGTGCGCTTCTCCTTCCGCCTAACTGGCACGTCGTCCTTACGGGCGCCACTCCGTGTAACTCCACGCTGCCCTCCAGTGGCAAAAGAAATAAGATACATTTACTACTGCACCGACACACTTTATTCGAGCAAATACCCAGTATGTACCTGGCAGATACCTGGAATGCGCCGCTCCTCACCTCTGACAAGCCCCGTTCCGTTTGCCTTCCCAGCCTGGGTTCATGCCTGGCTGACGGGCGGCTGATCTGTTAAATGATAATGATTAGGATTTAATAGGCTGCAATGCTTCGCGTGTCTACCAGATGGCATAAATTCATGAATTGTAATGCAGCATATATATATATACTGTGCAGTATTGCAGCCAGCGGGAATAAAATGCTTCAATCCCTGTCTGGAAAATAACCCAATGCACTCGGGCAGAAAACAGTCACAAACCTCAATACACCCGGGTATACCCGAATTCGTGGGACTAGCCGAGCTCGAATAAAGTGTGTCGCCAGTGTATACTCGTCTGGCAGCTGCTCCCGTATAAGGTGGGTAACTCTGTATTAGGGGTCTAGGTAGAGTATATTTTATACTTATGTCGGATAGATGAGGAATTTATATTCCTAACGGGTTATTGTGAGAGGCCTTAGATCTTATCCTATATGCACGCAGCCCTCGCCTCTCTGACCTTGAACACATACTTCAATCTGATTTTTTGAGACTTGAAACTGGATTTCCCAAAACAAACTGATTTTAAACACTGACAAGACTGTAACAATGGTATTTGGGACCAGAGCTAAATTGCTAAAGCTACCAATGACAGAGCTTCAGATAAAAACCAGCTCTAATACCATCCTAGCCCCTGTTACTGGTTTGAAATATCTGGGCATATAGTTCAACTCCCATTTAACATTTGGGTTGCACATTGATACCCTGACATCCAAATCCTATGCCAAACTAGGTGTACTTTACAGGAACAAATCCTCCCTAAGGCCCTCATGCAGTAATCGCCTACAGCGATTCAGTAAGCCCAGAGAAGCTGGCGATTAGAGCAAAAATAACCGTTTTTTTTTTTTGCCGGAAAATAAATAAATAAATAAAATCTGCAGATGCGCGGTGATAAGCCACTTTTCGGCACTGATCGCCAGTTTTTCAAACACGCTCAATTCTATAAGCCCTGATCAGCTTATTGCGGCTGATCGCCACTTTAAAATTGCTGTTTCTTCTCCAAATTGTCCAGCCACAAAAGTAGGCAAGAAGGTGGGGTGAAGCTGCGATGAAAATAAAATGCATGTATCCCGGAGCTGATATCCATTAATATCAGCATCAGAGACCCCCGGCATGAATCCCATGCATAAAAAATGCATTTACAGGCAACTTCATTACCGCCAAGGCAATGAAGGGGTTATACACCCGTGCCAGGCTTATTGTGGGTAGCGGGGGTGGGAGAAGGTGGTATTTGGCCCTGGCTGGGTGTTTAGGCCTTGCCAGGGGGTTGGGGGATGACTTAACCTCTTCTTTAACTTAGCGGTTAATACCGCTAAGGTAATGAAGGGGTTAACCCCTCCCACTACCCCCCCACCCGGTAGGCCTAAACACCCATCCTTGGGGCCAATACCCGGTTCACCCACCCCCGCTACCCACAATAAACACAAATACACATAACAGCCCCACTGGCCACCTCCTAGGTCCCTAATAAACCATTACAATATTCATAAAACCATTATTTTGTTTACACCCAGGATTATTACATGGGGTTAGGGCTATGTTATTCAGTGAGGGGTTGTATGTTTGTATTCGTAGGGACAGGCAAGGCCGGAGCCAGATGGGGTTCTCCTGCCTCTGTCCTCCCTGTCTCCTGACCCTTCCTGTAGCCAGACAAAGAAGAAGAAGCAGGCACACGGTCTTACTCAAAGGAGGTTTAATATGCCATAAAGTCCAACGTTTCGGCAGTCAAATACAGCCTTTCTCAAGGTGAAGGCTACCAAACACAAGAAAACAGTCACAATATATACCACCCCCCCTGATACTCACCCCTCCCGGCTCTGCCACATAACCAGGATGCTGACGCCCACCTGATGACGTCAGAGCTACCACATGGCGCCCCCTAGTGACGTCAGACGTCTAAATCCCTGGCAATACAGCATAGAGCTGTCTTGGAGGACTGCAGCCTCAGCCACACCTCTCCCCAGACTGAACACTCCCCCATGTGTGGCTGTGGCTGCAGTCCTCCAAGGCAGCTCTATGCTGTATTGCCAGGGATTTAGACCTAGACGTCTGACGTCACTAGGGGGCGCCATATGGTAGCTCTGACGTCATCAGGTGGGTGTCAGCATCCTGGTTATGTGGCAGAGTGGGGTGGGGTTGCATCCCTTGTTTTTATGACTTTCTAATAAAGATAGATTTTTGCCAGACCTGCCTCTTCTCTGGATCATGGTGCGCTGCACTTTCTCTAGGGCAGGCCTGCACAACTCCAGTCCTCGAGGGCCGCACACAGGCCAGGTTTTTAGGATATCCCTACTTCAGCACAGCTGGCTCAATTAGTGGCTCAGTACGACTGCCTGAAACTTGGGGGGGTGGGTGGGAGACTGCCTGACACTTGGGTGGGTGACTGCCTGACACTTGGGTTGACTGCCTGACACGTGGGTGACTGACTGCCTGACACGTGGGTGGGTGACTGACTGACACGTGGGTGGGTGACTGACTGACATGTTAGACTGCCTGACACGTGGGTGGGTGGGTGACTGACTGCCTGACATATGGGTGGGTGACTGACTGACACGTGGGTGACTGACTGACACGTGGGTGAGTGGGTTGGTGTCTGTATACATTCTGTCACTGATACACACAGACACTGGGAGGGGGCAGTCACACACACACTGGGGGGGGGGCAGTCACACACAAACACAGAATGGGAGGGGGGCAGACACACACACACACAGAATGGGAGGGGGGCAGACACACACACAGAGAATGGGAGGGGGCAGACACACACACACACAGACTTGGAGGGGGCACTTACACACACTGGGAGAGGGGCATCACACAGTGGCAGGGGGCAGACAGACACACACACAGACACACAGACTGGGAGGGGGCAGTCACACATACACACAGACTGGGAGGGGGGCAGTCAAACATACACTGGGAGGGGGGCAGTCACACACACACAGACTGGGAGAGGGGCAGTCACACACACACAGACTGGGAGGGGGGAGGGCAGTCACACACACACAGACTGGGAGGGGGAGGGAAGTCACACACACAAACAGACTGGGAGGGGGGGCAGTCACACATACACTGGGAGGGAGGGGCAGTCACACATACACACAGACTGGGAGCGGGGCAGTCAAACATACACTGGGAGGGGGGGCAGTCACACACACACAGACTGGGAGAGGGGCAGTCACACACACACAGACTGGGAGGGGGAGGGCAGTCACACACGCACAGACTGGGAGGGGGGGCAGTCACACACACATAGACTGGGAGGGGGGGCAGTCACACACACACAGACTGGGAGGGGGGTAGTCACACACACACTGGGAGGGGGGCAGTCACACACACACTGGGAGGGAGGGGCAGTCACACACACACAGACTGGGAGGGGGCAGTCACACACACACACACACACTGGGTGCGGGGGCAGTCACACACACACTGCGAGGGGGGCAGTCACACACCCACACTGGGTGGGGGGCAGTCACACACCCACACTGGGTGGGGGGGCAGTCACACACACACTGGGAGGGGAGGCAGTCACACACACTGGGAGGGGGGCAGTCACACACACACTGGGAGGGGGGCAGTCACACACACTGGGAGGGGGGGCAGTCACACACACACTGGGAGGGGGCAGTCACACACACACTGGGAGGGGGGGCAGTCACACACACACTGGGAGGGGGGCAGTCACACACACTGGGAGGTGGGGCAGTCATACACACACAGACTGGGAGGGGGGCAGTCATACACACACAAACTGGGAGGGGAGGCAGTCACACACACAGACTGGGAGGCAGGCAGTCATACACACACAAACTGGGAGGGGGGGCAGTCACACACACAGACTGGGAGGCGGGCAGTCACACTTGCACAGACTGGAAAGGGGAGCAGTCACACACACACAGACTGGGAGGCGGGCAGTCACACACACAGACTGGGAGGGGGGCAGTCACACATACACTGGGAGGGGGGGCAGTCACACACACAGACTGGGAGGGGGGCAGTCACACACACAGACTGGGAGGGGGCAGTCACACACACAGACTGGGAGGCAGGCAGTCATACACACACAAACTGGGAGGGGGGGCAGTCACACACACAGACTGGGAGGCAGGCAGTCACACACACAGACTGGGAGGGGGGCAGTCACACACACAGACTGGGAGGGGAGGCAGTCACACACACTGGGAGGGGGGGAAGTCACACACACAGACTGGGAGGGGGGCAGTCACACACACAGACTGGGAGGGGGGCAGACACACACACACAGACTGGGAAGGGGGCAGACACACACACACAAACTGGGAGGGGGGCAGTCACACACACAGACTGGCAGGGGGGCAGTCACACACACACAGACTGGGAGGGGGGCAGTCACACATACACTGGGAGGGGGGGCAGTCACACACACAGACTGGGAGGGGGGCAGTCACACACACAGACTGGGAGGGGGCAGTCACACACACAGACTGGGAGGCAGGCAGTCATACACACACAAACTGGGAGGGGGGGCAGTCACACACACAGACTGGGAGGCGGGCAGTCACACTTGCACAGACTGGAAAGGGGAGCAGTCACACACACACAGACTGGGAGGCAGGCAGTCACACACACAGACTGGGAGGGGGGCAGTCACACACACAGACTGGGAGGGGAGGCAGTCACACACACTGGGAGGGGGGGAAGTCACACACACACAGACTGGGAGGCAGGCAGTCACACACACAGACTGGGAGGGGGGCAGTCACACACACACAGACTGGGAGGCAGGCAGTCACACACACAGACTGGGAGGGGGGCAGTCACACACACAGACTGGGAGGGGAGGCAGTCACACACACTGGGAGGGGGGGAAGTCACACACACAGACTGGGAGGGGGGCAGTCACACACACAGACTGGGAGGGGGGCAGTCACACACACAGACTGGGAGGGGGGCAGACACACACACACAGACTGGGAAGGGGGCAGACACACACACACAGACTGGGAAGGGGGCAGTCACACACACAGACTGGGAAGGGGGCAGTCACACACACAGGCGACATGGGGCTTACCTGTAATGCCACTGTAGGGAGCCAGAAGTAGTGAGGCTTTTTTCCAGTCTGCCGGCAGTTTCAGTTGCCAGCTGTGAGCCTTCCTTCTGGTGAAAAAAAACACACACACACACACACACACACACACACACACACACACACACACACTACATCCGTCCCCAATACTAAGCCCCGCCCCCAGCAAATCCTGACCTCCAACCAATCCCCTGCTTCTACTCTAAAGCCCCGCCCCCGGCATCCTGCTATTGGGGGGAAAAAAATAATACGGCCGCATCCTCCTCACGCTGCCGCCTCCGCGCACCGCCGTATCCTCCTCACGCTGCCGCCTCCGCGCACCGCCGCATCCTCCTCACGCTGCCGCCTCCGCGCACCGCCGCATCCTCCTCACGCTGCCGCCTCCGCGCACCGCCGCATCCTCCTCATGCTGCCGCCTCCGCGCACCGCCGCATCCTCCTCACGCTGCCGCCTCCGCGCACCGCCGCATCCTCCTCACGCTGCCGCCTCCGCGCACCGCCGCATCCTCCTCACGCTGCCGCCTCCGCGCACCGCCGCATCCTCCTCACGCTGCCGCCTCCGCGCACCGCCGCATCCTCCTCACGCTGCCGCCTCCGCGCACCGCCGCATCCTCCTCACGCTGCCGCCTCCGCGCACCGCCGCATCCTCCTCACGCTGCCGCCTCCGCGCACCGCCGCATCCTCCTCACGCTGCCGCCTCCGCGCACCGCCGCATCCTCCTCACGCTGCCGCCTCCGCGCACCGCCGCATCCTCCTCACGCTGCCGCCTCCGCGCACCGCCGCATCCTCCTCACGCTGCCGCCTCCGCGCACCGCCGCATCCTCCTCACGCTGCCGCCTCCGCGCACCGCCGCATCCTCCTCACGCTGCCGCCTCCGCGCACCGCCGCATCCTCCTCACGCTGCCGCCTCCGCGCACCGCCGCATCCTCCTCACGCTGCCGCCTCCGCGCACCGCCGCATCCTCCTCACGCTGCCGCCTCCGCGCACCGCCGCATCCTCCTCACGCTGCCGCCTCCGCGCACCGCCGCATCCTCATGCTGCCGCCTCCGCGCACCGCCGCATCCTCCTCACGCTGCCGCCTCCGCGCACCGCCGCCGCCTCGCGCACGGTACCAGTCACCAGGGGCAAAACCCGGGACATTTCCGGGACGGACTGTCAACCGGGACAGCACAGAAAAAAACGGGACTGTGCCGGCAAAACCGGGACAAATGGTCACTCTATAAATACACCTTATACTCCACATGCAGCACGTAACCGTGAATGCAGTATATACTCTATATACGCCATGTACCCCAATTACGACACCTTATAACCCTGCATGCAGCAAATGTACACCTTATAATCCACATACCGCACTTAACCCTGACTGCGGTATATACACTATACCCGCCATGTAACCCAATTACAGCACATTACAACACTGAATGCAGCATAAATACACCTTATACTCCACATGCAGCACGTAACCGTGAATGCAGTATATACACTATATACGCCATGTAACCCAGTTACAGTACATTGTAACGGCGAATGCAGCACCTATACACACCCTAGCGTACAACAGAACGTAACTACGAGTGCAGTATACACACTATATACACCATGTCACCCCATTACAGCCCATTGTAACTTCGGATGCGGTATATATACACCCCCTATAATCCAAATACAATATACGCCATGTAACCCAATTACAGCCAATTGTACCTCGAATGCAGCTCGTATGCCTTATACCCCGAATACAACGCATTATAACCATACCCCGAATACAACGCATTATAACCACACTGAGGTGTATACACTTTATTCCCCACATACAGCCCGCTATCACTACGAATGCGGTATGCAGCGATACCCACGGCCATTCTAGCATTGATCATAACTTTATCCAATGTTGAAAGAAATCAATTACAGCACATTATACCACTGCCATGTAACCCCACTGAGTGTCCCGTGCTCCAACCCCGGGGGGGGGGGGTTGGGGGATACCCACGGCCATTCTGTTGGGGGAACCGTCGTGGCAAAAAAACGTGGGGGGTTGTTGTGCCTCTCCTCGTCCTCCCTCTGGCCCCCCCCCTCCCCAGCCGCAGAGGCTGATGGAGGGCGAGCCACGTGGCAAGGGAATCCCCCCTGGCTCAAGCTCGTATTACACAAGCCAATCCTCAAGCCAATGCACACTGTTTTAAACACAGCTTTTAGACAGAGGCTGGGATGAGATGCAAAGCCATTAAACCCACTCACAGACATGTTTCAACCTTTTTTTTTTAAACTTTTTTATTCAACAACTTTTTTAAGTTTACAGACTTTTTTGGAAACCAAAAAAACACACCATAGTGACAACAGTCACCCAACATTAGAAAGACACCAAAACATAATATATTTACATTTTCTTCCTTCATCCTTCAGATATATACAAACACAAAGATAAACTTTTCAGAAGGGAAAAAAAAAACATAACTTTACGAAAAAACCCTATAACCAAAACATCATACAAAGATAAGAACCATATACTTCAAGATTCTTTCATTTAAAAACAAAAACCCTTTCTCTATTCTCAAGTGATGCGATCATATGTTTTAATTCTTTCTCCATACGTTCCAAACCTCTCTTACTTTCCTCTAACTGGAATCCAGACATCACACTTTTTTCATACCCGTCCCTTGCCTCTTTCACATCCCAATATCTCCGCCCAAATCCCCTCGCAAGTTGATTGTGCAAAACCTCTTCCTTTGTAAGCCCTACTTCATCCTTTCCCGTTGAACATGCCATATGGGTTTTTAAGTTCTTCACCTCCTCTGATCATTTCACAGTACCGTTTCAAAAAAGTCACAATCTCCTCTTTCCTTGCATACGGATTGTACATGTGAAGTACAAGTGGTCTCTCCTCCAGCATAAAACTTGGAATTACCTTGATGCCATGTAAGATCGGGTCACCAGACTTCTCCTTGCACTTTTCAAAAGTGCACCAAACATCCGCTTCTTGATGACAGGTCAGGTCATAAATCCCCTGTGCAGGGAAATCCTGAAGGCAGAAGATCCTCTCAGTGTCCAGACCGATCAATTGCTTCAGCACCTTCTCCACTATCCACAGCAGGTTCACTCGACTTCTCTCGGTCTCCTCGATCAGGAACCGAATGGAATTGCGCATTCCAGCTTGTGACGTCATCTCTGCTCTCTCAAGCTCAGGTGCGGCACCCCAAAAGCAGCAAGGGACTTTAGCCAGTAAAGGCGATGTCCCAGGGCAAAGGTGCCGGCCCCTCACTTCCGCATCCGCTCGCTCAGAACCGCTCGCTCAGGATCACTCCTCTTAGCTCGAGATGGCGTGCCCCCCCAAAAGCAGCAGGAGTCTTTAGTCCCCGAAGGGACGATGACTCAAGGCCAAGGGGACACAGGCTCAGCTACACAGCTGTTTCGACCTTAATGGGTCTCATCAGTGTGGGGTTGGTCTTAATGGCAAAGCAGGTTTGAGACTAGACTAGGTAATCACCACTACTATTAAGGTTATGGTGGGTAAAAAAGTGACAAAAACCCTCCACAGTAAAGCATAAAGCAACTGTAAATATTACTGTATGTTCATTTGCATGTAAAGGTAATCCCAAGTTTTATGCTGGAGGAGAGACCACTTGTACTTCACATGTACACTCCGTATGCAAGGAAAGAGGAGATTGTGTGTTTTTTGAAACGGTATTGTGAAATGATTAGAGGAGGTGAAGAACTAAAAAATCCGTATGGCATGTTCAACGGGAAGAGACGTTTCTGGGTACGGTTCAGACGGGATCCATCATGTGTGGGAGGAGTTACACACCCACCGGCCATGTTCAATAGTAGAGGAGACAGAGGATTTTTGTTTTACCCGGGACAGCCTCTATATTGCAGGCATTGCCACACTTATGGACATACAAAGGAGGGTTGCACGAAAACGGGAATTGTGTGCCGTAATTGCGGGGAAGAGGGACATACTGCAGCCAACTGTGGTGTCCCTAAGAGATGCCATCTTTGCAGAGAGGAAGGACACTTGGCACGGCAGTGCACTAAAAGGACATATGCCCAGACAGCTAAAGGGGACAGTGTGCTAGAAGAAGAGGAAGAGACAGTTGAGGGTCAGGGAATTTTTGAGATGGAGAGTTCCCAAGAGGGAGGGCTTGATCCGGCTATAACAGCAATGTATGAGGAGGATTTAAGAAGAGAAGAAAGGGTAGAAAGTGGCCCAATAGAGGGTTTGGCGGGTTCTATAAGTGATATCGTGGAGAAAAAAGAGGAAGATTTCTTCCTGGACTCCTTGGCCCAGAAACTGGAGGTGGGGGGAGGGGAGGAGACGGGAACAGTGCATCAGAAAGATGCGGGGGAGGGGGAAATACGGTCATTGAGTGTGGTGGAACCTAGCTGGGCAGAAAGTATGGAGTTTCAAGATGCACAGAGGGGGAGGGAAGGTCCCCAAGATGTCTTGGAGGAGGAAATGGAAATAGGAGGGAAAAAAGCTCAAAAGCGTAAAAATCTGCAAGGGATAGAAACAAAGGAAGATAAGGATAGCCAGAGTAAAGGGGAGCCTAGAGAGGAAGGTGTAGAGGGTAAAGTTGTAAAAGTATCAGGGAAAGTAACCCTAAAAGTGAAGATGGAACATTTTGAAGACGCAGTGGGAGATGTTCTGTTTTGGGTTGGTATTTTTCGGAAGCAGCATGGGGGGAGTAGTGAGGAACAGATAATAGAAAGATTAGAAAAACTGATGTACCAAAGAAAACAGCTGACAAAAGAGCAGTATGAAGAATTAAAAAAGGAGCATGTACAGTGGGTTAAAATAAAAGAGGCTAGGGGAGAGGTGAGAGAGAAGGAGAGAAGTGAGGGCAATAGCTCGTCCTCACAAAGCCAGATAAGCGTGGAGGGAACTAAAATACAGAGAAGTGTAAGTGCAGTAAGTGGGAATGAAAGTGATGGAAAGGCAGGCCAACAGAGTGGGGTTGAAGGGGGAGAGATTAGGGAAAGTAAAGGTGGAAAAGGAGAAAAGGCAGGCCTTAGTGGAAGAACAAAAGTAAGTTATGAAAGCGAGAGAGAAAGGAAGGCGAGGGAGTGGCATGTAAAAGAGGTGATAAATAATATAAATAAAGAGGCAGGTGACTTAGGGTTAAATGTTTCAAAAACGGGATGGCTGAAAGTACAGTTCCCAAAAGCAGAGGTGTCTAAAGAGGAAGTAAGAAAATTAGGAATACAATGTAGTACGTATCATATCCGTGAGGCGTTAGAGAAATTGCTGGGACACGTGAAGTAATTAGATGCAATGTTAAATGTCCTGTGGAAAGTACGAAAAGTCGCGAGTAGAAATGGGAAGTAACCATATTTTTTTGTATTGAGTGTGTTTGGTAGTAGATGCACAGATGATGCCTTGGAATGTGTTGTTTTGTTTGGCTTTTTAGAATGGTTTTGTGCCTTTGGGTTGATTTTTGTCTTGGCAATATAAGGATTGTATAGTGATGTTTTCGGTTTATTATTTTCTGTAAAATGATACTAAATGGTTGTTAATATGTGAACCGTAAAAAAAAAAAAATGTCTGTGAGTGGGTTTAATGGCTTTGCATCTCATCCCAGCCTCTGTCTAAAAGCTGTGTTTAAAACAGCATGCATTGGCTTGAGGATTGGCTTGTGTAATACGAGCTTGAGACAAAAGGTGGCACTGAGTGCTCATTTGCATGTCATTTCCCAGAATCCCTTGCTGCAGTGGAAGCGCTGTATGCTGGGTGATAATGGGGAAAGACAGGGTTGCAGACCTGTCTAAGACATGCAAATGAACATACAGTAATATTTACAGTTGCTATATATATATACATATATATGTACCCCTCAGTTTTATACAGTCATGGTGTTCATCATGTGTGGGACGCAGAGCCCAGAACCTAATGTCATGTTAGCATCAGAGAGTCACAGTAATAACTCAGCACTCACCCATGTAACACCTTCTCTGGTAGCTCTCTGTCTGTGTCTCTATCTACCTTTCTGTCTCCTGCATGACCAGGGAGGCTGCGAGGGACCCCCTCCCCCTCCCACTTGGAACCGGTACCCACATATAACAGACGAGTAATGACAGACTCAGTTTGGAGGTATAAAAGGCCGCGGCTTTGTTTATTAACAATCATAATACTGGAGTAAGCGCTAGTCCAAGCCAGAGTGGGGTCAGAGGGTCAGCCAGGCCTTGGCCTTCTGCCCCCGTACCCGGCCGACCCCTAAAGAGCCGGCCGTTGTCGCGAGTGGGTTCCCGGGTGTCACGTTAGCTTGACCCCGCCCAATCGCTCCTACCCCCGGGCGACGCCCGCCCCGAGCCCATCTGGCAAGGACAAGCACTTACCCCCGAACTGCCGCCGCGACAGTGGTAAAATGACCAACTGGAGCCTCCTGAAGGAACTTCAGTCCTTTGTTTCTCGGGAGATCTTCGGACACTGCCCTGTAAAATATGATGGTACATGTTACAGCTTACAGGTAGTGCAGACAGCTTATCACCAAGGGAATTGTAAATACTCCACGGAGTGGCCGGGGGCAAGCGTCTGCCCCCGACTGTCTTGCTAATGGGGTGGGTGGGTTGGATACTTCGCAGCAGACCGGGAGCAGAATGGAAGATTCAGCTCCCGGCTGTCTCTTTTGTACTGCCCTAGGCCTGTCCCCTCCCCCCCCCAGGGGGGGCCGCGACGGCGGCCCAGAGATCCCAGCGAGGTGAGGGGGGAGGGGGGCTTGCCCCCTGGTCATGGGCTTCCCTCGCCTAATTGGCTGGAGGGATTGCTTGACCAGGGAGGCTGCGAGGGACCCCCTCCCACTTGGAAACGGTACCCACATATAACAGACAAGTAATGACAGACTCAGTTTGGAGGTATAAAAGGCTGCGGCTTTGTTTATTAACAATCATAATACTGGAGTAAGCGCTAGTCCAAGCCAGAGTGGGGTCAGAGGGTCAGCCAGGCCTTGGCCTGCCACCCCCATACCCGGCCGACCCCTAAAGAGCCGGCCGTTGTCGCGAGTGGGTTCCCGGGTGTCACGTTAGCTTGACCCCGCCCAATCGCTCCTACCCCCGGGCGACGCCCGCCCCGAGCCCATCTGGCAAGGACAAGCACTTACCCCCGAACTGCCGCCACTCACGGCTCTATTTAAACCTCCTTAAATTAGACCGTGCCGCCAACCCCGCAAGGACCCTCTCCAGCCCCTCCTGCAATTCGTTATTGAACAAGTCCGCCCCTATCTCGGATAAGTGTGTGCCGTCGGCCGGGAACAGGCCAGTTGACTTGTTGTCGAACTCGGGATGGGTGATCTGCCATCCCCCACACTGCGTCACAAACTTCCCCACCATCTTGTTCAGTTTGACCCGCGCTCAGTCGATGGCGCCCGGTGCCCTTGCGCCCCTCCACACTCTCCTGCACAATATGTCCGACCAAACGATCTGTACTTCTGGCCAACGGGCGAGCATGAGGGCTAGGTCGTGTTTTATTGAATTAACCAGCTCGAAGTAGCGTCGAGCGGCCAGGTCGTTGCCCCCGACGTGGAGGAGCAAGATCTGCGGCGCCCTCCTATCCCTGCCCATCACCATTAGCCGCGGGAGCAACTGAGCCCACCGCAGCCCCCTACCTCCCCCCCATACCACATTTGCCTCCTCCGTTCGCAACCCGAGGTTAGCCCCGCATGGGCGTTTGACGGCCCGCTTCTCTGCCCAGTGTATAAGCGAGTCTCCGATTATCCAAGTGGGTGCGGCGTCTGTGAAGGCATAAAGAGGATGAGGGGGTTTATCCAAGCACGCTAAATACCAGATAATGCGGGCCTGATATAGGACCGGTATCTGTTAGACTTCAATCGCCCTATCTTTTGTACAAAAAATGTAATGACCCGGCGCTTCAGGCTACAACAATACCCCAGTCCAATGATTAGTCCATATAGATATGGAAAGTTCTTTTCAATATTCCAGCTGATGGAGCGATGGTGATCCAATTGCTGGCTGCTGGTTCCGAACTCCTCCTAGTATGTAATGGACAAAAAGGAAAAGACCATTGCGCAGCCACAAGAATCCATAAATAACTCCACAACAGATTAAAGTAATGAACTTACAGACTTGCTGTGTTATTGTTCCTTTGAGACAATCTGTGCTTTTAACCTCTTCTCTTCCAGATATCACGAATGCCACGTGTTGTATGTCTATCCTCCAGGTTTTCTGTCTGTTCACAGCATTACCACTTGGTCATAGTTCCCATGTGTTCCCAGAAAGGAAATAACATGGAAGATGATGGTGCAGATTGATAAAAATTTATTACAATAAAAATAAAAAACAGCCAAGGGCTTACTCACATAAACCAGGCTGTGTAAAAACAGCTGACAACGTGCTGTCCGCAGCTTGATACAATCAGGTAGGCAGGCTTCTGGGAGGATGGCGCTATTGTTGTTTGCAAACCCTGAAGTGGCGTCTAACTCTCAGTAGTTACTCTGCGAGATTCAGCTTGAGGTGGCCAGCACTGCAGAATGTGCTCTGCTCACCTCTCTGAGTAACTGCCGTCAGCCCGCGCTACGCCTCGTGATGTCACACTCTGATGTCACACTCTGGCGTCTCTCCTGATCGCTATGCTCCTGCTTCTGAAGACCGTGTCAGTTCTAGCTCCTCCCTCTCCATACGCGTTTCGTGACGCAATGTGGTCACTTCATCAGTGGATGAGGGGGGATAAGTATATACACCATATAATCCAAACCCGTCATGTAACCGCGCATGTGGTCTATAAACATTATATTCAGAACCCAGCACGTAACCATGATCGCAGTGTATACCATATAATCCAAATACAGCACGCCACCACCACTGCGGTACCGTATACACCCCTGTAACCCAAATACCGCACATTATAACCCTGACTGTAGCATATATACCCGTTATAATCCAATACGACGCGTAACCTTGAATGCAGTATATCCACTATACCCGCCATGTAACCCACTTAAAGCACATTATAACACCTTATACTCCACATGCCGCACGTAACCGTGAATGCAGTATATACTCTATAAACGACTTTATAACCCTGAATGAAGCATATATACACTTTATAATCCACATACAGCACTTACCCTGAATGCGGTATATACACTATGTACGCCATGTAACCCAATTACAGCACATTACAACACTGAATGCAGCATAAATACATAGGGTGACCAGATTTCGAAAATGAAAAACCGGGACACCTTAAAAAATAATTTATTAAACAAATTACATCACGTGACACCCCCCGTTGCCATGACAATGAGACACTTTGATGCCCCTGCAGTGTTAGTGTGTATAGAGGTGGGGGCTTTGCTTGGGCCCTTCAACTCTTACAGCCAGGGCATTATTGGCCAGGAATGCCCAGTTCGGAGGGGATTACTACTTCAAAATGTACTTGATTCGTAACAACATCAAAAAACTCTAATACCAATAACTAACAACCACAGACAATGGTAATCTAAACCATCAAATAAAATGTCTACGGCCCTTGTTCAAGCATGTTTGCGGTACTTACCAGATAAATCAGTGCCTGCAATCCACGACTGTATCCGCCTCTCCGAGCGTCTGAAAGCAATCCAGCGTTCCTGGTGTGTGGCTGAAGAGGTGAGGGACTCCCTCCTCTCAAACGGAAAAGAAGAGCAAAAAATAGAGTTGGAACATACCTATCATACAGGGATGAGAGAGAGAGACAGAGAATGAGAGAGAGACAGAGAATGAGAGAGAGACAGAGAATGAGAGAGAGACAGACAATGAGAGAGACACAGAGAATGAGAGAGACACAGAGAATGAGAGAGACACAGAGAATGAGAGAGAGACAGACACAGAGGGCCTCATGCAGAGAGCATAGAATTTTCAAATTGGCGAATTTCATAAAAAGTAGCTTTTTTGGAGAGTTTTATTCTCCATATGCAGAAAAGTGCGAATTCTGCTATGTTTAACATGGATGCGTGTGGCGAGTTTGAATGGGAAAGATGCGCGCTTCAGAAATGTGTAAAAAAAAAATCGCGGCTTTTTTCCCCCCTTTGCTATAGGCGGCGAGCGCCATTTTATTGCCAACTTTTCCTGGCGCGGCAAAAATGAGAAAATCGCGCCATTTCCCTGGCGCGAACAGCCGCTACATGCCGTTCGTACCTCTCTGCATTCGGAGAGTTTTAAAAATGGCGAGACGGAGGTTCTCGCCAGCCGCGAGGCGAGTTTTAGCAATAGAAAAAACAAAATGGCGCGTTTTTCGTAACTCGCCATTTTCTGCCGGTTTCTGCGCGAAATTGTACAAAAAATGGCGAATTTTGAAATAACGATGCTCTCTGCATGAGGCCCAGAGAGAGAGAGACAAAAGTAATGTACTGTATAACCATTATACCGTACCCCCTAGTATTCGTGTAATCATTGTCCCACACCCCCTATTACTCACGCTTTGGCAATACTGAAATGTTTTTTTGACATGCCAATCAAGCTGATTTGATTTGAGAGACACAGAGACACACACAGAGACACAGAGAGAGACAGAGATACAGAGACACACACAGAGACACACAGAGAGAAACAGAGACACACAGAGACACAGAGACACAGAGAGAGACAGAGACACAGAGACACACACAGAGACACAGAGACACACAGAGAGAGACAGAGACACACAGAGAGAGACAGAGACACACAGAGAGAGACAGAGACACAGAGAGAGAGAGAGAGACACAGAGAGACACACAGAGAGAGACAGACAGAGAGAGACAGAGACACACAGAGAGAGACAGAGACACACAGAGAGAGAGACAGAAACACAGGGAGACACAGAGAGAGAGAGAGACACGGGCCTATTTAGTAAGCGTCGATAAGGCTGCGTCTATAGTATTTCAGACGGAGGGAAGGCGCACACGCTGCAATACACTTGCTGAAGTCTGAGCTATTTATGGCTTTGCAGGGTATGCTTCGGCGCGATTTGGGGGTGTGGCAATGAATATTTGGAGGCGTGGCAATAACGTTCCGGCGCGGACGTCACTTCCCTACCTCACATCCCGATCCACCGGCATTTTTTCAGATGCAGCATCTGAAGCACTGTGCAGGCAAGAAGAAAAATGCACACAATGCGCACCAGAGATTAAAATATAGTAAATTATTTATTAATAAAACAAGAAATAACCGTGGGGGATCCAACCCCACCTCAGTACATATGCGTCACAGATCCGGGTTCGGTTACAGAGTGACCTGACGTGTCACGACAGGTCACTCTGCGCGTATTCTGACAGGCTAAGACGGCGTTTGCAGGTAGGAATTTATATATACACTATATCTTCATCTCCTTCATAGTAATGACATTAAAAACACATTTATTCACAGAATTAAGTAGTCACTGTGTGGGATTAGTTTAAGATTTATTTATTAGATAATTTATCACTATGTAACACACTTTAAATCACAAATAAATAGGTATCACATTATTGCAATGTATTCAGTTGTAAGATATTAATGTTATTTGTAACACACAGTAGATTAGAAACATCACAATAATTAAGTATTAAATGTAATATTTATTGATCCCTGTAGCACTATTACAATTTGTTGGCATGGTAATCTATAACAGGGGAGCGCAAACTTCTGAAGCTGCGTCCCCCTGCCTGGCCTCCCCCGGTCTTGCGCCCCCTCTCCTACCTGCCAGCACACTCCGGGGTCGAGTGACGTCACATGACCGCGGTGTCATTTGATGCCACGTTGCCATGGAGACGTGTCTGAATCCCGGTCAGTGTTACTGTTGCAGAGGCCTCACGTGATCCCCGGCATTTCATTTAAATGCCTTGGGGAGGAGCGCGGGACCTCTGCACCCGCCCGCGCACCCCCAGACAAATCTCCCGCCCCCCAGTTCACGCACCGCTAACCTATAACATTATGTGTGTGTATATGTGTGTGTAAATATATATATACACATATACACACACATATATATATGTATATATATATATATATATATATATACATATATATATCTTCTTCTCTCCGAAGAAGACCGTTTTATATGTATGTATGTATGTGTGTGTGTGTAAATAGATGTATGTGTGTGTGTATATATATATATATATATATATATTATATATATATATATATATATATATTGTGACAGAAACCAGGGGTTGGTAATAAACTCCATATACAGGGCTCCCAGGATACTGAACAGTTTCTGTCCTGTCTAAGCTGAACAGGGCAGCCTCGTGGTACAGGCACTCCATTCCACAGTTTGTCTGCTGCCTGTTTTCTGTCACCTGTCATGCTGATTAGAGTTCAGGTATATAAGACCTGTTTCCTGTTTCCTCTGGGCCCCGCCCAAGAGCCTGGAAGGCTGCTGAACTGCAGAGGGGTGAGAAAGCCTCTTTCCCAAATCGCTTCATTCATTCTGTTAGTTTGTCTAAAGACTGCAAAGGTACTTATTTTGTTGGTGGAAGTGGACAAGCCACTTCCAACTCTGAGTCAGGGACATCTAAGTTTAAGTTATCGCTCAGACGAGCAGCTTTTTGTTTGGCTTTGTTTTCTGTTTAAACTGTGGCAGTCTCAGTGCCTGGGACTGAATAAACCAGGCATAGCCTGTTTAAAGGAACAGTACGTGACGTCTCATCATTTAACCTACCCTAAAAGACCGTGTTCTAACAGTCCCGGACAGACGGCGGAGCCCCGGAGTAAGCCGTTTGTCACATATGGTGGAGAATGCGGGCAGAACACTAAAAGGTCTGGGGGTTAAAGAACTTTAAAGAAAAAAAAAAAAAAAAAAAAATGTTTTTTTTTCTCTCTCTCCAAACAAGATGGAAGACGTGGTGAGTGCGCTGGTACGCAATGTCGCTGTCCAGAGAGACGCGAATGAAGCCCTGCAACAGGCGAATGCAAACCAGCAAGAGACAAACCGCTTGCTGAAAGAGGAGCAACAGCGGTTCGCTCAGGGCTTACAGCAGGAACTCGAGATCCTGAGGGAGACTATCAGTAACCTTCCACTGGCAGCGGCAGCCCCAGTTCCGAAAATGACCAGGGCAAGCCACTACCTTCAGAAGATGGGACCCTCGGATGATGTGGAAGCCTATCTTCTCACGTTTGAACGCACGGCACAGAGAGAGGGATGGCCAGAAGCTGAGTGGGCTGGTCTAATCGCACCCTTCCTAAGCGGCGAACCCCAGAAGGCTTACTTTGATCTAGAGCCAGCCGAAGCTAACGTCTATGCCAAATTGAAGTTCGAGATCCTCGCCCGCCTCGGCGTAACCACGGCTGTTCGCGCCCAAAGGTTTCACGCATGGTCCTTCACGATGGATAAAGCCACCCGAAGCCAGATGTATGACCTCATCCACCTCGCCCGGAAGTGGCTACAACCCGAGATCAACTCAGCAAGCCACATCGTGGAACGGTTGGTCATGGACCAGTTCTTGAGGAAACTTCCCTCTGCCTTACGCCATTGGGTCAGTCGGAATGACCCCCACAATGCGGATGAGCTTGTGGCCCTCGTAGAAAGGTACAATGCAGCAGGAGAGCACCCGCAACCCACAGTCGTGGAGCAACCCCACTACCCGAGGTTCCAGGACTCTTCCAGAGACGGTAAAAGGGTACCGGGGTTAAGGGGAGCTGAAGAGCGGCGACCACCTTCACGCAGCACCAGCAACAGTGGTTCGCACACTAAGGGCAATAGCCAACATGGGGAGCCGGGAAAAGGCTCTAAGTGGGACACAGACTATGTACCTAAATGTGTAAATTGTCATGAGAGGGGCCACACAGCAAAAATCTGCCCACTAAATGAGGAGCCCATGCAATGCAACAGCGTGGAACCTTATTCGCTGTTGTCCCAATGTATGGGCCCTAGCCCAGAGGACCCCTTGAATAACCATCTGTGGGCATTTGTAAAGGTTAATGGTAAGAGGGTTCGGGCACTTCTTGACTCTGGGAGTATGGTCACACTAGTGTCCGAATACCTATTGCCCATTAAGAAGAAACAGGTAAACAGTTCACAAAGAGTGGCAATTTGTTGTATACATGGGGATAATCATGAATATTCCACTGTTGATGTTTTTTTTGAAACAGAATTTGGTTCTTTAGATTTCAAGGTGGGTGTTGTACCCAAACTGGCACATGATGTGTTAATAGGGACCGACTTTCCCCATTTTCTAAAAATGTGGTCCCCAGCTCAGAATAGCGCCCAGAGTTCAATAGCAGACCATAACGAAGTGTTAGAAGAAACAAATCCTTTCCCTTTTTCAGAAATGGAGGTTGACGAGGGCCCAAATAAGAAAGGGGAAAAGGAGGAGTGCTGTGAAATTCCCTTCCCCATCACTACTTTGGTAGGGAATACCCCAAATCAAGATGTTGATCAGGCACTTACCACCCCAGTACAGGATAAGACCCTCGCTGACCTAGAGGTCAGTCCTGGGAGTTTTAAGAAGGCCCAGTGGGAGGACCCCACATTAGCGGTAGCAAGGGGAAATATACGGGACCAGAATAGTACTCATGGCCAACCAGATAGGTCACTTGCTTACCCCTACTTCGAGGTAGAGAACGACCTAGTATATCGGGTTGATAAAAGAAAATCAGTTACAACTAAACAATTGTTGGTACCACGGACATTCCGTAACGTAGTATTACACCTCGCACATAGTCATCCATTGGGGGGACACCTAGGGGTGGAAAAGACAAAAGAAAAGGTTCTCCGAAGCTTTTATTGGCCTGGGGTTCTGGCAGAAATTACAAACTATTGTTCCTCATGCCCAGAATGTCAGATCACCGCCCCGTTCAAAGCATACCGCAGCCCATTGGTACCCCTTCCCATAATAGAGGTACCATTTGACCGGATTGCTATGGATCTAGTAGGACCCCTAATAAAGTCTACTAGGGGACATCAGCATATATTGGTAATATTAGATTATGCTACCCGATATCCGGAGGCAGTTCCCCTACGTAGCACCTCTGCTAAAAACATAGCAAAAGAGTTAGTACTTCTGTTTTCCCGGGTCGGAATTCCTAAAGAGATGTTATCTGACCAGGGAACACCATTTATGTCCCAAGTAACAAAAGAGCTATGTAAACTCCTAAAAATCAAGCATCTCAGAACCTCAGTCTATCATCCACAAACAGATGGTTTAGTGGAAAGGTTCAATAAAACCTTAAAGAGCATGTTACGCCGGGCGGTCGATAAGGATGGGAAAAACTGGGACTGTTTGTTACCATACCTGTTATTTGCCATTAGGGAAGTTCCCCAGTCATCCACAGGCTTCTCCCCGTTTGAACTATTGTATGGCCGACATCCAAGGGGCTTACTGGATATAGCCAAAGAAACTTGGGAACACGAGGTTACCCCTTACAGAAGTGTAATAGAGCATGTTGCCCAAATGCAGGACCGCATTGCTGCAGTCCTACCCATAGTGAGGGAACACATGGAGAAAGCTCAAGAAGCACAAAGGAATACGTATAATAAGGGTGCTAGGGTCAGAATTTTTTTTCCAGGTGATAGGGTACTAGTTCTGGTTCCCACCGTGGAGAGTAAATTCCTTGCTAAATGGCATGGGCCATATGAGGTCTTGGAAAGAGTGGGAGAAGTAAATTATAGGGTAAGGCAGCCAGGTAGGAGGAAACCTGAGCAAATTTACCATATAAACCTACTCAAGCCCTGGAAAGATAGAGAGGTCTTGTTAACCCTAGTACCCCCAGGTCCGTCAGAGAATCAAGAAACTGACCCAGAGGTTAGCATAGCTGAAACACTGTCCGTGCATCAGAAACGAGAGGTCCAGAGTTTAGTGAGAAGGAACAAAGAAATCTTCTCTACACAGCCAGGTAAAACTAACGTAATTAAACATGACATAGTCTCTGAACCGGGGGTCCGAGTTAACCTTAAACCGTACCGAATCCCAGAGGCCAAGAGAGAGGCTATAAGTTTAGAGGTTAAAAAAATGCTAAAACTAGGCGTAATTGAGGAATCCCAAAGTGGGTGGAACAGCCCTATAGTTTTAGTCCCAAAGCCAGACGGTACAACAAGGTTTTGTAATGACTACCGGAAACTAAACGCGGTGTCAAAATTTGATACTTATCCTATGCCCAGGGTGGATGAACTTGTAGAGAGACTGGGCAAAGCCCGATATCTCACAACCCTAGACCTAACAAAAGGGTACTGGCAGGTTCCCCTCACAGAAAGGGCAAAAGAAAAAACAGCCTTCTCAACCCCAGACGGCCTCTTTCAATATAAGGTGCTGCCTTTTGGCTTACATGGAGCTCCCGCCACATTCCAAAGAATGATGGATAAAATTTTAAAACCACATGTTCGGTACGCTGCCGCCTACCTGGATGATGTGGTAATCCATAGTGAAGATTGGCAGTCCCACCTTCCAAAGGTCCAAGCTGTGCTCGACGCAGTTCGGTCTGCTGGACTAACTGCTAACCCCGCTAAATGCACTATTGGTCTGGAGGAGGCCAAGTATCTGGGGTATTCTATTGGTAGAGGGTTACTCAAACCACAAACACTCAAAGTAGAGGCGATACAAAATTGGCCAAGGCCAGTCACAAAAAAACAAGTAAGGACCTTTTTGGGGTTAATTGGCTACTATAGGAGGTTTATTCCCAATTTTGCAACTAAGGCAACCCCACTAACCGACCTCACAAAAGCAAGAGGACCGCTAATGGTAAAGTGGTCCCCCGAAGCCGAACAGGCCTTTAGAAGCCTGAAAGAAGCTCTCTGTGCCCAACCAGTGTTGGTCACACCTGACTTCTCCAAAGAGTTCGTAGTCCAAACCGACGCATCTGAGGTAGGGCTGGGGGCGGTACTCTCCCAGGAGTCTCAAGGGGAGGAGCACCCCATCCTTTATTTAAGTAGGAAACTAAATCCCCAGGAGAAAAATTACTCCATAGTCGAGAAAGAGTGTCTCGCAATAAAGTTGGCTGTAGAGACACTCAAGTATTATCTGTTGGGGAGAAAGTTCCGATTGGTCACAGATCATGCACCCCTTACCTGGATGTGTCAAAATAGGGAGAAGAACGCTAGGGTGACCAGGTGGTTCCTAAGCCTACAGCCCTTTAAATTTTCTGTGGAACACAGGTCGGGGCACAAACATGGCAATGCCGACGGGTTGTCAAGGATGCACTCCCTAATATCCATGGTCGCTCACCCCTCGAGGTCTGAGCTGGGGGGGAGGATATGTGACAGAAACCAGGGGTTGGTAATAAACTCCATATACAGGGCTCCCAGGATACTGAACAGTTTCTGTCCTGTCTAAGCTGAACAGGGCAGCCTCGTGGTACAGGCACTCCATTCCACAGTTTGTCTGCTGCCTGTTTTCTGTCACCTGTCATGCTGATTAGAGTTCAGGTATATAAGACCTGTTTCCTGTTTCCTCTGGGCCCCGCCCAAGAGCCTGGAAGGCTGCTGAACTGCAGAGGGGTGAGAAAGCCTCTTTCCCAAATCGCTTCATTCATTCTGTTAGTTTGTCTAAAGACTGCAAAGGTACTTATTTTGTTGGTGGAAGTGGACAAGCCACTTCCAACTCTGAGTCAGGGACATCTAAGTTTAAGTTATCGCTCAGACGAGCAGCTTTTTGTTTGGCTTTGTTTTCTGTTTAAACTGTGGCAGTCTCAGTGCCTGGGACTGAATAAACCAGGCATAGCCTGTTTAAAGGAACAGTACGTGACGTCTCATCATTTAACCTACCCTAAAAGACCGTGTTCTAACAGTCCCGGACAGACGGCGGAGCCCCGGAGTAAGCCGTTTGTCACAATATATATATATACATACATACGTATGTGTGTATATATATATATATATGTGTGTGTGTGTGTGTCATACAAGAATCTATTACTGTATTATCTAAAATCAGTAACACATGTGATCTATTATGCCATTACCAATTGGACTGTAGGACTATAAAACCATTACGAGTGAGTTGTAGCATTATCCCCTGATGAAATCGGCCGTGTGCTGAAGAAACGCGTAGGTACTTTGTTCTCGTTATTGCCACACTATCCGTCTTGACGCCGGGAAGGGAAGTTGGTACGCAACCAAGACGAGACACCGGAATTACAGAGTGGAATCACAACTGCATACTACAGATTGCCGGAGGACCACACTGCGAGGGGCGCAGCCTATCGAGTTTCCCGGTCATCGTCCAAAGTCTGGAGCTGCGGATTGACCACCGGATTACCACGGAGCCCGAGCCTGTCTCACACAATGCTTTTACCAAACGGGCGTTTGTGAGTTTGTTATTTTTATCTTGTCCAGGAAATGAAATTGTTAAACCAAATTTACACATGGAGCGGGCGCTTTCTCTTCTTTTTGTTTTGTTTAGATATCTATCGAGGAGGTGGTTGTTTCCCTGAAGAGAGCTGCCAGGGCTCCAGAGGACGCCCGAATTGGATCCTTTTATGATTGAGTTATAACATAGCTATTAGAGCTAGGTTTCTGGACTTTTATTGTGTTTAGGCATAGTGTTTATTATTATTTTATTACAACTACTTTTTAGTAATTGCACTGTTATTAATTCTGGCCACTATTTCTCACTGCCATTATAATCTCTCTCTAGCGACAACCAGATTGCTATATCAGCTATATTATTTATTGGTTATACCAGGGGAGCACAAACTTTTGCAGCTCGCCCCCCTGCCTTCCCTCTGTTGGTGCTCGCGCCCCCCCCCCCCCTTACCTTGATGCGGCGTTACGTGACCTGCAGCGGCATTTGACGAGGGTGACGTCACATGACCCCGCGGCGTAATTTAACACCGCGTTGCCATGGACACGAGTGACGCCGGCAGAGTCAAGGTAAGTAATAGCATTGCAGAGGCCTCACGTGATCCCCCGGCATTTAATTTTAATGCCTCGAGGAAGTGCGCGGGGCCTCTGCAACCGCCCGCGCCACCCCCCCCCCGAAAAATCTCCCCCTCCCCACTTTGCGCACCTCTGGGTTATACCATATATATATATATATATATATATATATATACACACACACACATATACACACACACACACACACAATTGTTATTAATTCTGGCCACTATTTCTCACTGCCATTATAATCTCTCTCTAGACTATATATATACATTTAGGGGCCTATGCAGAGAGCAGCGAATTTTAAAATTGGCGAATTTATTAAAAAGTAGCTTTTTTGGAGAGTTTTAATCTCCATATGCAGAAAAGTGCGAATTCTGCTATGTTTAACATGGATGCGTGTGGCGAGTTTAAATTGGCGAGATGCGCGCTTCAGAAATGTGTTAAAACAAATTCGCACCTTTTTTTTCCCCTTTGCAATGGCCGCGAGCGGCAGTTTTTTTTGGCGAGGCAAAACGGAGACAATCGCGCCTTTTTATTGGCGCGAACAGCCGCTAGATGCCGTTCGCGCCTCTCTGCATACGGATATTTTTTAAACTGGCGAGATTGAGGTTCTCGCCAGCCGCGAGGCGAGTTTTACAAATAGAAAAGAAAAATTGGCACGTTTTTCGGAACTCGCCATTTTCTGCTGCTTTCTGCGCGATTTTCTCCAAAAAATGGCGAATTTCGAAATAGCGCTGCTCTCTGCATAGGCCCCATAGTATGATATATATATATACATACTATATGTGTATGTATATATATATATACATATATATATATATGTATATATATATATATGTATATATATATATATATATACGACTATTAAGGTTAAAGATAATGGTGAAAGACAGGGTTGCAGACCTGTCTAAGACATGCAAATGAATATACAGGAATATTTACAGTATATATATATATATATATATATATATATATATATATATATATATATATATGTTCAAATAACGGGGGGAAAAAGGGGGGGAAGGTGGGGAAAAAAACCCTGCATCTACTTTTGCAATATTAATGCCACCATAAACCAATAAATAACTTTACATCAGTAAGATGTAAGAACAGTAAGGCATTGAACTACACTGTGAGGGGAAAGTGAAGCACCCAACAGCAGCCTGCTTCTATCGGCGGTTCTCTCCACCACCCACTTTATTATGGAAAATGTGAGTTTCCTAATTACCTGTGCATAATACATTTGTATAGTTCATACTATTTGCACTATTTGTGGTTTTCTTTATTTTCATATCATCCACTTCACTGAGAGGATACAGACTCCAGTAACATAAAGGGCTCCAGTCAGAGAGAGAAGGATCTCTGACATGCAGTGATTTTATACGTTTTTTGTGAGTTCATTTCTTATGTTTTACATCTTTTAAAGCAGTGAATTACCATCTGCACTATATATATTTATATTTTTTCACATATCACGAGATCCAGCGCTCCTCCTCAACCCCAAGAAAAGAATACAGGAATATTTACAGTATATATATATATATATATATATATATATATATATATATATAAATATATATGTTCAAATAACGGGGGGAAAAAGGGGGGGAAGGTGGGGAAAAAAACCTCGCATCTACTTTTGCAATATTAATGCCACCATAAGCCAATAAATAACTTTACATCAGTAAGAATTGGCGGTGCTCACGGGTTGTAAATAGTATGAGTGAAAAGAGAAAAAAGTAAAACGTGTGGGAGCACTCAGGTATGCAGATTAACATATAGTATTTTATTTATTTGACACAGTGCAAAAAAGGATAAGTAAACAGTACATGATTAAAAACACTTAAAAAAGGCTAGGACCCCTGTCACGGGTACTACCCATAGACACAAGTGGGCAAAACTAGGGAATGACTCAAATTGTCAACCCTTAACATGAAAATGGATAGTGACTCAAGAAACACTTGGATCGGTCAGAATAAATCACAACAGGTTAATGGGTTCACAGGCACCTATACAAAGCTAAAGATAATACGTACTACACACCAATGAAGTGACTAGTCAAAATATAAATGACAATCTTAAACCATCATGAATCTGCTTGAGCATACAATTATGTAACCAATACCAACAGCACAAATAAATCACTTGAAGGAAAAAGGTGGCATGATGGGATGAAGTCACTAGATGTGTAGAGCAGTGAAGTGTGTGAATAGCATGGACGCGTTTCGTCCAGAGACTTAGACTTGGAGTGGGGGTGCGTCGGAGTGGGGGTGGTAGGCAGGACCCCTGACAGATGTTCACGTAACTATGCTACCCAGCACTGGTGCAACTAATCTTTGGACTGTGACACTCTATTTTTTCATTATGGATACTGACAACACACACAAGGTTATCTAATAGGTGTTCATCAGGTAATTTTCCATACATCCTATTCACACACTTCATTGCTCTACACATCTAGTGACTTCATCCCATCATGCCACCTTTTTCCTTCAAGTGATTTATTTGTGCTGTTGGTATTGGTTACATAATTGTATGCTCAAGCAGATTCATGATGGTTTAAGATTGTCATTTATATTTTGACTAATCACTTCATTGGTGTGTAGTACGTATTATCTTTAGCTTTGTATAGGTGCCTGTGAACCCATTAACCTGTTGTGATTTATTCTGACCGATCCAAGTGTTTCTTGAGTCACTATCCATTTTCATGTTAAGGGTTGACAATTTGAGTCATTCCCTAGTTTTGCCCACTTGTGTCTATGGGTAGTACCCGTGACAGGGGTCCTAGCCTTTTTTAAGTGTTTTTAATCATGTACTGTTTACTTATCCTTTTTTGCACTGTGTCAAATAAATAAAATACTATATGTTAATCTGCATACCTGAGTGCTCCCATACGGGTTACTTTTTTCTCTTTTTACTCATATATATATATATATATATATATATATATATATATATATATATATATATATATATATATATATATATTGCGCGCGCACACACACATATAACGTTTTATCCAACTTTTTCATTTATCATTTGTAGAGAAAATGAACATTGTCGCCAGAAGCGCTATTTTTTCAAAATGTAACATCTCTACTAGTGTAAAATGATACTTCATATAAAGCAGGTTATGGGACCCAGTATAAAATGACTATAATGTCTCTTATCACATCCCAGTATATGGATACTTTCTATTATCACAAGCTGCTAACATGTGACAGGGCTCAGTGTCTGAGGCCAGAATGTGACATACTGAACATTCTCATTCTAAATTTCAAAAAATATTGTGTTGATTTCTGACCTGACTGCCGTGGTTACAGCTCAACCACTCTGTTCTACTGCATGTCACCACTTTCTGCCACAACCAGCTGACGGTGGATCTGCAAGGAGTTCAACGCTCATTGGCATCACATCTGTGGCTTGGTTAACGTATCATTTCTCCAGCTTTTTATTGTATTGTTTTGAAGTAGATTATATTTATTTAGTTGAATAGATATTTATTTAGTTTAATAGATATTTATTTAGTTAAATAGATTATATTTGTAAGTTTAATAAGTTATATTTCTTAGTTTAATAAGTTATATTTCTTAGTTTAATAAATTATATTTCTTAGTTTAATAAGATATATTTGTTAGTTTAATAAGTTATATTTCTTAGTTTAATAAATTATATTTCTTAGTTTAATAAGTTATATTTCTTAGTTTAATAAATTATATTTCTTAGTTTAATAAGTTATATTTCTTAGTTTAATAAGTTATATTTGTTAGTTAATAGATTATATTTGTTAGCACAGTAGATTATATTTACTAGTATTTAAGTCTCCCCCTCAGTGCCCCATTAGGACCCGTGGGCATATTTCACATCTTTTCGGAGTCGCTTATTTTTTAGACCCTCGAAGCCGAAACCTAAAGGGGTCAGCTAAGAAAGTCCGGATCAAGAGGAGCCGCACAGTTTAAAGACAGAACATTTCCAAGGGAGATGGAGACAATTTGGGTAAGATCTGATTAAATGACAACCTTTGGGGAAGGAAAGGGTGACGCGGGAGTGTAAGAGGGGGGTGAGAGAGCAAGGTGCTGTGTCAGATTGGGGCAGAGCAAGAGAACGCAAAAATGATGGGGATTTGCTGCACACTAAAAAAAACAATTAGTGATACTTTTACCGGTGCCCCTTAGTCTCAGGGAAGACCGGCATTTCGTCCAATGTATACAATATGATTGATGGAAAAGGGCACACGGATTTGAATAAAAAAAGATAATTTATTGTGCCACAGACTACAATGTTTCGGCTGCTGGCCTTTCTTTATTGGCTTTAGTGGGTTTAGCCACTTTACCTGAGAAAGGCCAGCAGGCTGAAATGTTGTTGTCTATGGCAATGCAAGAGAAAACAGGTTGGGGGGGTGGGTTCTCGCAAGGTCGCCGACCCATGGGTGAGTGTCCCCGGTGGCAACTAGTCCTGGACCCCGGGAAAGCTGTCTGTGGCCCATACAAGCTGAGTAACATGTAGAAAGGACACATGTATGTTCAGAATGAGTTAGCATGGTATTTTGAGAGGCATCATAGCAGGTCAGTGCAAGTCAGTGCAGAGCACTGCAAGGTCAGTCAATATGAGGAAGGGTCCGATGGAGGAGTTGGAGGGTCCCAGAATATCTCTTAAAGCAGGGGTGCGCAAATCGAGGGGTGCGACATTTTCTTGGGGAGGGGCTCGGCGCTTACAGTGGCCCCTCGCTCTTCCCCACAGCATTTAAATTAAATGCCGGAAATCGCGCGCAAGGCCTCTGTAAGTTCCCTTTCCTTGTCTCCGGCGGCTTCTGGAGACCGCAACGTGGCGTCACATGATGTGGCATTGCCATAGCAACGTGATATCACATGACGTCGTTACATCAGAACGTCGGAGACAAGGTGGGGAGGGTGGAGGGGGGAGCAGGGGAAAAAGGTTGCGCAACCCTGTCTTAAAGCATTGTCTTGCATACAGATCAGAGGCGAAGAATGGATATGGATATCCGATGTGAAGGAGGAAATAATACTGAGATCACTACCGCTAAGACCGATTCGATGGAAGAAGGTGAGTGATGAAATAGCCGTCACTGTGTAACTCTTCCAATTACCTGCAACTTCATGCAAAGAAATAGCAACGCTTGTTTTTAACGCATTAAGCGCCAAGGGGGAATTCAACTGCTGAGAGTTTTTAAGGGAGTTACTCACCAAACTCAGCGACGTTTCTGTGTCTCTGTGATAACTCCCCCAGGACATGCTTGAAAACCAGAGGTAACTCAATGTATTTTTGATAAATAGAAACATGACCTTCTGGGGAAGGGTATATAATGGGTACTGGGCCTGGTGAGGTGGGTATAACGGGTTCTGGGCCTGGTGAGGTGGGTATAACGGGTACTGGGCCTGGGGAGGGGCGTATAGCAGGGTACTGGGCCTTGGGAGGGTTGTATAACTGGGTACTGAGCCTGGGGAGGGTTGTATAACTGGGTACTGGGCTTGGGGAGGTGGGTATAACGGGTATTTGCCCTGTGGAGGGCGGTATAATGTGGTATTGGGGAGGGGGTATAAGTGGCACAGGAGCTCTTGCGATACAGAGTATCACTGTCCCTGGTTACAAACACTTCATGTCTCCTGCAGATCAGGACACGCACGAAGGTGGTGCCCTTTGTGCCACCAGACGACGAGGCGGGCTACGAGGCGGACGACGAGGCATACGATAAAGCGGGCGTCAAGTGGTGCGAAGAGGTGGGCTACAAGGCGGCCGATGAGGCAGACGACGAAGCGGATGTCAAGTCTGGCGACGTGGTGGACGATGGCCTAGGAGAATACGAGAGGTGTGGACGGATCTGCTGCTTCACCTTTTTTAGGCGGAGGAGAAGACCCCGGGAGCAGGTAGCAGAATACGAGAGGTGCGGACAGATCTGCTGCTTCACCTTTTTTAGGCGGAGCAGCAGACCCCGGGAGCAGGTAGCAGAGGAGCCAGGGCGTAGATCCAGGGGTATTCTAGGGGCCCTGAGAAGTTGGTTTGACCGCAGGAGAGGCAGATAAGATCAGGAAGGCTGCGGGAGGGGCAGGTACTAGAGGGAGATTGGGATATTGGGCGTGAGAGGGTGAGAGAGAACAAGGAGCAGGGCCGGAGCACGGGTTTCATGCGCCCCAGGCGAAACTTAAAATTTGTGCCCCAGTTGTATAAAAAATAATAAGATAAATAAAATAATAAAATAAACAGTGGCGTAGCTATCGGGGCTGCAGGGGGTGCGACCGCACCCCAGCGCGACGCAAAATAAAAATAAAAGGGCGCCAAAATACTGGATAAAAAAAAGAATAATAATTTTTAAAAAAAGATAAATAAATTAGAAATAATAAGAGGAAAAAATAATAATGATTATTAATGCGCCCCTAGGACCTTTGCGCGCTAGGCGACCGCCTAATGGCCGGCCGGCCCTGCGAGGTATGCGGGAGGAAAAGGGGTGAATGGGATAGATATGTAGGGGGATGGGGGAGCAGGTGAGTTATACACAGGGGCACAAGGGCCCCATCACCCGCATCTCTATATACTGAGTGTGCCCCTGTGTATAACAACGCTGATCTGTGCTGCTCCATCTGATCTCACTGCGCAGTGATCCAGGGACCATCCGATCGCCATTTAATGGGGTCAGGAAGGAATTTTTTTCCCCCATTGCACAGCAGGGGTTATGTTTCGCCTTCCTCTGGATCACAGCAACAAACAGCCCTTTGTGCATGAATTATCAGTGAGATCTTTATACACCCTGCATTGGTCTTCACTCCTTTGCTGCCGGAGGGGCCTGCAGTGCATTGCTCTGCGTGTTACTATATCGCTCTGCAATGTGCTGCAGGCCCCTCCCAGCAAAGAGATTAATTATTTCAATAAAATACTCTCTTTAATCCAACCTATGTGTAGTGTCTTTTCTATCCGTTGTATCTATTGCTAACAGCTCAGTGATTCTTCCCCAGGTCGCTGCACTAGTGTCACACTGCCAAGCCGGGTGTGAGGGAGATTTATAGGGTCACATATACACTTCTGCCAAAACACGAGTGCAAACAGGGAGCCCCTCTGATCTCATATCTTTTATTACACAAAACGGTATCTAAAAAGGTAAAAAGAACATACATGGGATTCTGCTACAAATATCTCTCTAATTACAAACCAATTAGCAAATCATTCAGATTAGAGTCGAGCGAAAAGAAAGGGTTAAGTATCTCATGTACAGTATATGCAGTGCAGGCTGTTCTGCGCATTACATGCAGGGGGCAAAGGTTAGGAGATATAAGTAATGCTGATCTCAGAGCTGACCGGCTGACCTGCTCTACCGGCTGACCGGCTGATCTGCTCTACTGGCTGACCGGCTGACCTGCTCTTCTGGCTGACCGGCTGACCGGCTCTACCGGCTGACCGGCTTCCCTTCTTCCAGCTAACTGACCTGAATTGTGGCCCCTGTATCTCCCAATTAAACGTTTTATTGGCATATTCTTGTTTGACTCGTTCTATACAGACATTTTCTATACATTCATTGTGGGATTTGATAACATCTGTAAGATCTCTCAGAACATCACATTCTGTACGTTTGTGCTGAATATTTTTCCATTCTCAATTTACTTAGGGGCCTTTGCAGAGAGCAGCGCTGGAAATAATTGGAATTGGTAATAAATTGTACCTGTAATGGCGTGATTTTATCTCCATATGCAGAAAGGTCAGAAAACTGCATTTAAAATCATGCTTGATTATGGAGAGTTTCAACCGGCGAGATGCGCGCTGGTGAAACATGTTTGAAAAAAAGAGCGTTTTTTTTTTTTCTTTTTACTCTCGCCGGTGAGCTCCAGTTTCCTGCCAACTTTTGTTGGCGGAGCTAATTGTAGAATTTCTCTCCATTTTAATGGCGCGAACAGCCCCTAGATGGCGATCATACCTTTCTGCATACGGCCCTTTTCAAAACTGGCGAGATTTTGGTTCTCGCCAGCCGTGCGGCGAGTTCTACAAAAAAATAAATAAAAAATGGCGCTTTTTACTCAACTCGCCATTTCCAACCTTATTATAGCCATATAGCGCTAAAAAACGCCGAAATTTCCGTTCGCGCTGCTCTCTGCATAGGCCCCTTAATATTAGTTTTTGGCTTCAATTATTTATATCGAGCCCAAAATACCTTTATACAGAATGCTGATCCCTTTATCCCACAAATGCTGCTTCATTAAAGCCCAGGGGTGGCACTTTGTGCATTCTCAAACTTTTAGGCAACATCCCTAATTTCCAAAAGTGGGATAAAATCTGTGCATATTTAAATGGTTAATTTTTCCATTGTGACAAAATATCAATTTTCTCACTCAGACTACAAAATCCCTCCCCAAATATATCCGTTTCACATAAAAGTGTGTGCGCTTCTCCTTCCGCCTAACTGGCACGTCGTCCTTATGGGCGCGACTCCGTGTAACTCCACGCTGCCCTCCAGTGGCAAAAGAAATAAGATACATTTACTACTGCACCGACACACTTTATTCGAGCAAATACCCAGTATGTACCTGGCAGATACCTGGAATGCGCCGCTCCTCACCTCTGACAAGCCCCGTTCCGTTTGCCTTCCCAGCCTGGGTTCATGCCTGGCTGACGGGCGGCTGATCTGTTAAATGATAATGATTAGGATTTAATAGGCTGCAATGCTTCGCGTGTCTACCAGATGGCATAAATTCATGAATTGTAATGCAGCATATATATATATACTGTGCAGTATTGCAGCCAGCGGGAATAAAATGCTTCAATCCCTGTCTGGAAAATAACCCAATGCACTCGGGCAGAAAACAGTCACAAACCTCAATACACCCGGGTATACCCGAATTCGTGGGACTAGCCGAGCTCGAATAAAGTGTGTCGCCAGTGTATACTCGTCTGGCAGCTGCTCCCGTATAAGGTGGGTAACTCTGTATTAGGGGTCTAGGTAGAGTATATTTTATACTTATGTCGGATAGATGAGGAATTTATATTCCTAACGGGTTATTGTGAGAGGCCTTAGATCTTATCCTATATGCACGCAGCCCTCGCCTCTCTGACCTTGAACACATACTTCAATCTGATTTTTTGAGACTTGAAACTGGATTTCCCAAAACAAACTGATTTTAAACACTGACAAGACTGTAACAATGGTATTTGTGACCAGAGCTAAATTGCTAAAGCTACCAATGACAGAGCTTCAGATAAAAACCAGCTCTAATACCATCCTAGCCCCTGTTACTGGTTTGAAATATCTGGGCATATAGTTCAACTCCCATTTAACATTTGGGTTGCACATTGATACCCTGACATCCAAATCCTATGCCAAACTAGGTGTACTTTACAGGAACAAATCCTCCCTAAGGCCCTCATGCAGTAATCGCCTACAGCGATTCAGTAAGCCCAGAGAAGCTGGCGATTAGCGCAAAAATAACCGTTTTTTTTTTGCCGGAAAATAAATAAATAAATAAAATCTGCAGATGCGCGGTGATAAGCCACTTTTCGGCACTGATCGCCAGTTTTTCAAACACGCTCAATTCTATAAGCCCTGATCAGCTTATTGCGGCTGATCGCCACTTTAAAATTGCTGTTTCTTCTCCAAATTGTCCAGCCACAAAAGTAGGCAAGAAGGTGGGGTGAAGCTGCGATGAAAATAAAATGCATGTATCCCGGAGCTGATATCCATTAATATCAGCATCAGAGACCCCCGGCATGAATCCCATGCATAAAAAATGCATTTACAGGCAACTTCATTACCGCCAAGGCAATGAAGGGGTTATACACCCGTGCCAGGCTTATTGTGGGTAGCGGGGGTGGGAGAAGGTGGTATTTGGCCCTGGCTGGGTGTTTAGGCCTTGCCAGGGGGTTGGGGGATGACTTAACCTCTTCTTTAACTTAGCGGTTAATACCGCTAAGGTAATGAAGGGGTTAACCCCTCCCACTACCCCCCCACCCGGTAGGCCTAAACACCCATCCTTGGGGCCAATACCCGGTTCACCCACCCCCGCTACCCACAATAAACACAAATACACATAACAGCCCCACTGGCCACCTCCTAGGTCCCTAATAAACCATTACAATATTCATAAAACCACTATTTTGTTTACACCCAGGATTATTACATGGGGTTAGGGCTATGTTATTCAGTGAGGGGTTGTATGTTTGTATTCGTAGGGACAGGCAAGGCCGGAGCCAGATGGGGTTCTCCTGCCTCTGTCCTCCCTGTCTCCTGACCCTTCCTGTAGCCGGACAAAGAAGAAGAAGCAGGCACACGGTCTTACTCAAAGGAGGTTTAATATGCCATAAAGTCCAACGTTTCGGCAGTCAAATACAGCCTTTCTCAAGGTGAAGGCTACCAAACACAAGAAAACAGTTGCAATATATACCACCCCCCCTGATACTCACCCCTCCCGGCTCTGCCACATAACCAGGATGCTGACGCCCACCTGATGATGTCAGAGCTACCACATGGCGCCCCCTAGTGACGTCAGACGTCTAAATCCCTGGCAATACAGCATAGAGCTGTCTTGGAGGACTGCAGCCTCAGCCACACCTCTCCCCAGACTGAACACTCCCCCATGTGTGGCTGTGGCTGCAGTCCTCCAAGGCAGCTCTATGCTGTATTGCCAGGGATTTAGACCTAGACGTCTGACGTCACTAGGGGGCGCCATATGGTAGCTCTGACGTCATCAGGTGGGTGTCAGCATCCTGGTTATGTGGCAGAGTGGGGTGGGGTTGCATCCCTTGTTTTTATGACTTTCTAATAAAGATAGATTTTTGCCAGACCTGCCTCTTCTCTGGATCATGGTGCGCTGCACTTTCTCTAGGGCAGGCCTGCACAACTCCCTGAAACTGCCTGAAACTTGGGGGGGTGGGTGGGAGACTGCCTGACACTTGGGTGGGTGACTGCCTGACACTTGGGTTGACTGCCTGACACGTGGGTGACTGACTGCCTGACACGTGGGTGGGTGACTGACTGACACGTGGGTGGGTGACTGACTGACATGTTAGACTGCCTGACACGTGGGTGGGTGGGTGACTGACTGCCTGACATATGGGTGGGTGACTGACTGACACGTGGGTGACTGACTGACACGTGGGTGAGTGGGTGAGTGGGTTGGTGTCTGTATACATTCTGTCACTGATACACACAGACACTGGGAGGGGCAGTCACACACACACTGAGGGGGGGCAGTCACACACAAACACAGAATGGGAGGGGGGCAGACACACACACACACAGAATGGGAGGGGGGCAGACACACACACACACAGAGAATGGGAGGGGCAGACACACACACACAGACTTGGAGGGGGCACTTACACACACTGGGAGAGGGGCATCACACAGTGGCAGGGGGCAGACAGACACACACACAGACAGACAGACTGGGAGGGGGCAGTCACACATACACACAGACTGGGAGGGGGGCAGTCAAACATACACTGGGAGGGGGGCAGTCACACACACACAGACTGGGAGAGGGGCAGTCACACACACACAGACTGGGAGGGGGGAGGGCAGTCACACACACACAGACTGGGAGGGGGAGGGCAGTCACACACACAAACAGACTGGGAGGGGGGGCAGTCACACATACACTGGGAGGGAGGGGCAGTCACACATACACACAGACTGGGAGCGGGGCAGTCAAACATACACTGGGAGGGGGGGCAGTCACACACACACAGACTGGGAGAGGGGCAGTCACACACACACAGACTGGGAGGGGGAGGGCAGTCACACACGCACAGACTGGGAGGGGGGGCAGTCACACACACATAGACTGGGAGGGGGGGCAGTCACACACACACAGACTGGGAGGGGGGTAGTCACACACACACTGGGAGGGGGGCAGTCACACACACACTGGGAGGGAGGGGCAGTCACACACACACAGACTGGGAGGGGGCAGTCACACACACACACACACACTGGGTGCGGGGGCAGTCACACACACACTGCGAGGGGGGCAGTCACACACCCACACTGGGTGGGGGGCAGTCACACACCCACACTGGGTGGGGGGGCAGTCACACACACACTGGGAGGGGAGGCAGTCACACACACTGGGAGGGGGGCAGTCACACACACACTGGGAGGGGGGCAGTCACACACACTGGGAGGGGGGGCAGTCACACACACACTGGGAGGGGGCAGTCACACACACACTGGGAGGGGGGGCAGTCACACACACACTGGGAGGGGGGCAGTCACACACACTGGGAGGTGGGGCAGTCATACACACACAGACTGGGAGGGGGGCAGTCATACACACACAAACTGGGAGGGGAGGCAGTCACACACACAGACTGGGAGGCAGGCAGTCATACACACACAAACTGGGAGGGGGGGCAGTCACACACACAGACTGGGAGGCGGGCAGTCACACTTGCACAGACTGGAAAGGGGAGCAGTCACACACACACAGACTGGGAGGCGGGCAGTCACACACACAGACTGGGAGGGGGGCAGTCACACATACACTGGGAGGGGGGGCAGTCACACACACAGACTGGGAGGGGGGCAGTCACACACACAGACTGGGAGGGGGCAGTCACACACACAGACTGGGAGGCAGGCAGTCATACACACACAAACTGGGAGGGGGGCAGTCACACACACAGACTGGGAGGCGGGCAGTCACACTTGCACAGACTGGAAAGGGGAGCAGTCACACACACACAGACTGGGAGGCAGGCAGTCACACACACAGACTGGGAGGGGGGCAGTCACACATACACTGGGAGGGGAGGCAGTCACACACACTGGGAGGGGGGGAAGTCACACACACAGACTGGGAGGGGGGCAGTCACACACACAGACTGGGAGGGGGGCAGTCACACACACAGACTGGGAGGGGGGCAGTCACACACACAGACTGGGAGGGGGGCAGTCACACACACAGACTGGGAAGGGGGCAGTCACACACACAGACTGGGAAGGGGGCAGTCACACACACAGGCGACATGGGGCTTACCTGTAATGCCACTGTAGGGAGCCAGAAGTAGTGAGGCTTTTTTCCAGTCTGCCGGCAGTTTCAGTTGCCAGCTGTGAGCCTTCCTTCTGGTGAAAAAACACACACACACACACACACACACACACACACACACACACACACACACACACACACACACACACACACACACACACACACACACACACACACACACACACACACACACTACATCCGTCCCCAATACTAAGCCCCGCCCCCGGCAAATCCTGACCTCCAACCAATCCCCTGCTTCTACTCTAAAGCCCCGCCCCCGGCATCCTGCTATTGGGGGAAACAAAATAATACGGCCGCCGCATCCTCCTCACGCTGCCGCCTCCGCGCACCGCCGCATCCTCCTCACGCTGCCGCCTCCGCGCACCGCCGCATCCTCCTCACGCTGCCGCCTCCGCGCACCGCCGCATCCTCCTCACGCTGCCGCCTCCGCGCACCGCCGCATCCTCCTCATGCTGCCGCCTCCGCGCACCGCCGCATCCTCCTCACGCTGCCGCCTCCGCGCACCGCCGCATCCTCCTCACGCTGCCGCCTCCGCGCACCGCCGCATCCTCCTCACGCTGCCGCCTCCGCGCACCGCCGCATCCTCCTCACGCTGCCGCCTCCGCGCACCGCCGCATCCTCCTCACGCTGCCGCCTCCGCGCACCGCCGCATCCTCCTCACGCTGCCGCCTCCGCGCACCGCCGCATCCTCCTCACGCTGCCGCCTCCGCGCACCGCCGCATCCTCCTCACGCTGCCGCCTCCGCGCACCGCCGCATCCTCATGCTGCCGCCTCCGCGCACCGCCGCATCCTCCTCACGCTGCCGCCTCCGCGCACCGCCGCATCCTCATGCTGCCGCCTCCGCGCACCGCCGCATCCTCCTCACGCTGCCGCCTCCGCGCACCGCCGCATCCTCCTCACGCTGCCGCCTCCGCGCACCGCCGCCGCCTCGCGCACGGTACCAGTCACCAGGGGCAAAACCCGGGACATTTCCGGGACGGACTGTCAACCGGGACAGCACAGAAAAAAACGGGACTGTGCCGGCAAAACCGGGACAAATGGTCATTCTATAAATACACCTTATACTCCACATGCAGCACGTAACCGTGAATGCAGTATATACTCTATATACGCCATGTACCCCAATTACGACACCTTATAACCCTGCATGCAGCAAATGTACACCTTATAATCCACATACCGCACTTAACCCTGACTGCGGTATATACACTATACCCGCCATGTAACCCAATTACAGCACATTACAACACTGAATGCAGCATAAATACACCTTATACTCCACATGCAGCACGTAACCGTGAATGCAGTATATACACTATATACGCTATGTAACCCAGTTACAGTACATTGTAACGGCGAATGCAGCACCTATACACACCCTAGCGTACAACAGAACGTAACTACGAGTGCAGTATACACACTATATACACCATGTCACCCCATTACAGCCCATTGTAACTTCGGATGCGGTATATATACACCCCCTATAATCCAAATACAATATACGCCATGTAACCCAATTACAGCCAATTGTACCTCGAATGCAGCTCGTATGCCTTATACCCCGAATACAACGCATTATAACCATACCCCGAATACAACGCATTATAACCACACTGAGGTGTATACACTTTATTCCCCACATACAGCCCGCTATCACTACGAATGCGGTATGCAGCGATACCCACGGCCATTCTAGCATTGATCATAACTTTATCCAATGTTGAAAGAAATCAATTACAGCACATTATACCACTGCCATGTAACCCCACTGAGTGTCCCGTGCTCCAACCCGGGGTGGGGGGGGGGGTTGGGGGATACCCACGGCCATTCTGTTGGGGGAACCGTTGTGGCAAAAAAACGTGGGGGTTGTTGTGCCTCTCCTCGTCCTCCCTCTGGCCCCCCCCCTCCCCAGCCGCAGAGGCTGATGGAGGGCGAGCCACGTGGCAAGGGAATCCCCCCTGGCTCAAGCTCGTATTACACAAGCCAATCCTCAAGCCAATGCACACTGTTTTAAACACAGCTTTTAGACAGAGGCTGGGATGAGATGCAAAGCCATTAAACCCACTCACAGACATGTTTCAACCTTTTTTTTTTAAACTTTTTTATTCAACAACTTTTTTAAGTTTACAGACTTTTTTGGAAACCAAAAAAACACACCATAGTGACAACAGTCACCCAACATTAGAAAGACACCAAAACATAATATATTTACATTTTCTTCCTTCATCCTTCAGATATATACAAACACAAAGATAAACTTTTCAGAAGGGAAAAAAAAAACATAACTTTACGAAAAAACCCTATAACCAAAACATCATACAAAGATAAGAACCATATACTTCAAGATTCTTTCATTTAAAAACAAAAACCCTTTCTCTATTCTCAAGTGATGCGATCATATGTTTTAATTCTTTCTCCATACGTTCCAAACCTCTCTTACTTTCCTCTAACTGGAATCCAGACATCACACTTTTTTCATACCCGTCCCTTGCCTCTTTCACATCCCAATATCTCCGCCCAAATCCCCTCGCAAGTTGATTGTGCAAAACCTCTTCCTTTGTAAGCCCTACTTCATCCTTTCCCGTTGAACATGCCATATGGGTTTTTAAGTTCTTCACCTCCTCTGATCATTTCACAGTACCGTTTCAAAAAAGTCACAATCTCCTCTTTCCTTGCATACGGATTGTACATGTGAAGTACAAGTGGTCTCTCCTCCAGCATAAAACTTGGAATTACCTTGATGCCATGTAAGATCGGGTCACCAGACTTCTCCTTGCACTTTTCAAAAGTGCACCAAACATCCGCTTCTTGATGACAGGTCAGGTCATAAATCCCCTGTGCAGGGAAATCCTGAAGGCAGAAGATCCTCTCAGTGTCCAGACCGATCAATTGCTTCAGCACCTTCTCCACTATCCACAGCAGGTTCACTCGACTTCTCTCGGTCTCCTCGATCAGGAACCGAATGGAATTGCGCATTCCAGCTTGTGACGTCATCTCTGCTCTCTCAAGCTCAGGTGCGGCACCCCAAAAGCAGCAAGGGACTTTAGCCAGTAAAGGCGATGTCCCAGGGCAAAGGTGCCGGCCCCTCACTTCCGCATCCGCTCGCTCAGAACCGCTCGCTCAGGATCACTCCTCTTAGCTCGAGATGGCGTGCCCCCCCAAAAGCAGCAGGAGTCTTTAGTCCCCGAAGGGACGATGACTCAAGGCCAAGGGGACACAGGCTCAGCTACACAGCTGTTTCGACCTTAATGGGTCTCATCAGTGTGGGGTTGGTCTTAATGGCAAAGCAGGTTTGAGACTAGACTAGGTAATCACCACTACTATTAAGGTTATGGTGGGTAAAAAAGTGACAAAAACCCTCCACAGTAAAGCATAAAGCAACTGTAAATATTACTGTATGTTCATTTGCATGTAAAGGTAATCCCAAGTTTTATGCTGGAGGAGAGACCACTTGTACTTCACATGTACACTCCGTATGCAAGGAAAGAGGAGATTGTGTGTTTTTTGAAACGGTATTGTGAAATGATTAGAGGAGGTGAAGAACTAAAAAATCCGTATGGCATGTTCAACGGGAAGAGACGTTTCTGGGTACGGTTCAGACGGGATCCATCATGTGTGGGAGGAGTTACACACCTACCGGCCATGTTCAATAGTAGAGGAGACAGAGGATTTTTGTTTTACCCGGGACAGCCTCTATATTGCAGGCATTGCCACACTTATGGACATACAAAGGAGGGTTGCACGAAAACGGGAATTGTGTGCCGTAATTGCGGGGAAGAGGGACATACTGCAGCCAACTGTGGTGTCCCTAAGAGATGCCATCTTTGCGGAGAGGAAGGACACTTGGCACGGCAGTGCACTAAAAGGACATATGCCCAGACAGCTAAAGGGGACAGTGTGCTAGAAGAAGAGGAAGAGACAGTTGAGGGTCAGGGAATTTTTGAGATGGAGAGTTCCCAAGAGGGAGGGCTTGATCCGGCTATAACAGCAATGTATGAGGAGGATTTAAGAAGAGAAGAAAGGGTAGAAAGTGGCCCAATAGAGGGTTTGGCGGGTTCTATAAGTGATATCGTGGAGAAAAAAGAGGAAGATTTCTTCCTGGACTCCTTGGCCCAGAAACTGGAGGTGGGGAGAGGGGAGGAGACGGGAACAGTGCATCAGAAAGATGCGGGGGAGGGGGAAATACGGTCATTGAGTGTGGTGGAACCTAGCTGGGCAGAAAGTATGGAGTTTCAAGATGCACAGAGGGGGAGGGAAGGTCCCCAAGATGTCTTGGAGGAGGAAATGGAAATAGGAGGGAAAAAAGCTCAAAAGCGTAAAAATCTGCAAGGGATAGAAACAAAGGAAGATAAGGATAGCCAGAGTAAAGGGGAGCCTAGAGAGGAAGGTGTAGAGGGTAAAGTTGTAAAAGTATCAGGGAAAGTAACCCTAAAAGTGAAGATGGAACATTTTGAAGACGCAGTGGGAGATGTTCTGTTTTGGGTTGGTATTTTTCGGAAGCAGCATGGGGGGAGTAGTGAGGAACAGATAATAGAAAGATTAGAAAAACTGATGTACCAAAGAAAACAGCTGACAAAAGAGCAGTATGAAGAATTAAAAAAGGAGCATGTACAGTGGGTTAAAATAAAAGAGGCTAGGGGAGAGGTGAGAGAGAAGGAGAGAAGTGAGGGCAATAGCTCGTCCTCACAAAGCCAGATAAGCGTGGAGGGAACTAAAATACAGAGAAGTGTAAGTGCAGTAAGTGGGAATGAAAGTGATGGAAAGGCAGGCCAACAGAGTGGGGGTGAAGGGGGAGAGATTAGGGAAAGTAAAGGGGGAAAAGGAGAAAAGGCAGGCCTTAGTGGAAGAACAAAAGTAAGTTATGAAAGCGAGAGAGAAAGGAAGGCGAGGGAGTGGCATGTAAAAGAGGTGATAAATAATATAAATAAAGAGGCAGGTGACTTAGGGTTAAATGTTTCAAAAACGGAATGGCTGAAAGTACAGTTCCCAAAAGCAGAGGTGTCTAAAGAGGAAGTAAGAAAATTAGGAATACAATGTAGTACGTATCATATCCGTGAGGCGTTAGAGAAATTGCTGGGACACGTGAAGTAATTAGATGCAATGTTAAATGTCCTGTGGAAAGTACGAAAAGTCGCTTGTAGAAATGGGAAGTAACCATATTTTTTTGTATTGAGTGTGTTTGGTAGTAGATGCACAGATGATGCCTTGGAATGTGTTGTTTTGTTTGGCTTTTTAGAATGGTTTTGTGCCTTTGGGTTGGTTTTTGTCTTGGCAATATAAGGATTGTATAGTGATGTTTTCGGTTTATTATTTTCTGTAAAATGATACTAAATGGTTGTTAATATGTGAACCGTAAAAAAAAAAAAAAAAATGTCTGTGAGTGGGTTTAATGGCTTTGCATCTCATCCCAGCCTCTGTCTAAAAGCTGTGTTTAAAACAGCATGCATTGGCTTGAGGATTGGCTTGTGTAATACGAGCTTGAGACAAAAGGTGGCACTGAGTGCTCATTTGCATGTCATTTCCCAGAATCCCTTGCTGCAGTGGAAGCGCTGTATGCTGGGTGATAATGGGGAAAGACAGGGTTGCAGACCTGTCTAAGACATGCAAATGAACATACAGTAATATTTACAGTTGCTATATATATATACATATATATGTACCCCTCAGTTTTATACAGTCATGGTGTTCATCATGTGTGGGACGCAGAGCCCAGAACCTAATGTCATGTTAGCATCAGAGAGTCACAGTAATAACTCAGCACTCACCCATGTAACACCTTCTCTGGTAGCTCTCTGTCTGTGTCTCTATCTACCTTTCTGTCTCCTGCATGACCAGGGAGGCTGCGAGGGACCCCCTCCCCCTCCCACTTGGAACCGGTACCCACATATAACAGACGAGTAATGACAGACTCAGTTTGGAGGTATAAAAGGCCGCGGCTTTGTTTATTAACAATCATAATACTGGAGTAAGCGCTAGTCCAAGCCAGAGTGGGGTCAGAGGGTCAGCCAGGCCTTGGCCTTCTGCCCCCGTACCCGGCCGACCCCTAAAGAGCCGGCCGTTGTCGCGAGTGGGTTCCCGGGTGTCACGTTAGCTTGACCCCGCCCAATCGCTCCTACCCCCGGGCGACGCCCGCCCCGAGCCCATCTGGCAAGGACAAGCACTTACCCCCGAACTGCCGCCGCGACAGTGGTAAAATGACCAACTGGAGCCTCCTGAAGGAACTTCAGTCCTTTGTTTCTCGGGAGGTCTTCGGACACTGCCCTGTAAAATATGATGGTACATGTTACAGCTTACAGGTAGTGCAGACAGCTTATCACCAAGGGAATTGTAAATACTCCACGGAGTGGCCGGGGGCAAGCGTCTGCCCCCGACTGTCTTGCTAATGGGGTGGGTGGGTGGGAACTTCGCAGCAGACCGGGAGCAGAATGGAAGATTCAGCTCCCGGCTGTCTCTTTTGTACTGCCCTAGGCCTGTCCCCTCCCCCCCCCAGGGGGGGCCGCGACGGCGGCCCAGAGATCCCAGCGAGGTGAGGGGGGAGGGGGGCTTGCCCCCTGGTCATGGGCTTCCCTCGCCTAATTGGCTGGAGGGATTGCTTGACCAGGGAGGCTGCGAGGGACCCCCTCCCACTTGGAAACGGTACCCACATATAACAGACAAGTAATGACAGACTCAGTTTGGAGGTATAAAAGGCTGCGGCTTTGTTTATTAACAATCATAATACTGGAGTAAGCGCTAGTCCAAGCCAGAGTGGGGTCAGAGGGTCAGCCAGGCCTTGGCCTGCCACCCCCGTACCCGGCCGACCCCTAAAGAGCCGGCCGTTGTCGCGAGTGGGTTCCCGGGTGTCACGTTAGCTTGACCCCGCCCAATCGCTCCTACCCCCGGGCGACGCCCGCCCCGAGCCCATCTGGCAAGGACAAGCACTTACCCCCGAACTGCCGCCACTCACGGCTCTATTTAAACCTCCTTAAATTAGACCGTGCCGCCAACCCCGCAAGGACCCTCTCCAGCCCCTCCTGCAATTCGTTATTGAACAAGTCCGCCCCTATCTCGGATAAGTGTGTGCCGTCGGCCGGGAACAGGCCAGTTGACTTGTTGTCGAACTCGGGATGGGTGATCTGCCATCCCCCACACTGCGTCACAAACTTCCCCACCATCTTGTTCAGTTTGACCCGCGCTCAGTCGATGGCGCCCGGTGCCCTTGCGCCCCTCCACACTCTCCTGCACAATATGTCCGACCAAACGATCTGTACTTCTGGCCAACGGGCGAGCATGAGGGCTAGGTCGTGTTTTATTGAATTAACCAGCTCGAAGTAGCGTCGAGCGGCCAGGTCGTTGCCCCCGACGTGGAGGAGCAAGATCTGCGGCGCCCTCCTATCCCTGCCCATCACCATTAGCCGCGGGAGCAACTGAGCCCACCGCAGCCCCCTACCTCCCCCCCATACCACATTTGCCTCCTCCGTTCGCAACCCGAGGTTAGCCCCGCATGGGCGTTTGACGGCCCGCTTCTCTGCCCAGTGTATAAGCGAGTCTCCGATTATCCAAGTGGGTGCGGCGTCTGTGAAGGCATAAAGAGGATGAGGGGGTTTATCCAAGCACGCTAAATACCAGATAATGCGGGCCTGATATAGGACCGGTATCTGTTAGACTTCCATCGCCCTATCTTTTGTACAAAAAATGTAATGACCCGGCGCTTCAGGCTACAACAATACCCCAGTCCAATGATTAGTCCATATAGATATGGAAAGTTCTTTTCAATATTCCAGCTGATGGAGCGATGGTGATCCAATTGCTGGCTGCTGGTTCCGAACTCCTCCTAGTATGTAATGGACAAAAAGGAAAAGACCATTGCGCAGCCACAAGAATCCATAAATAACTCCACAACAGATTAAAGTAATGAACTTACAGACTTGCTGTGTTATTGTTCCTTTGAGACAATCTGTGCTTTTAACCTCTTCTCTTCCAGATATCACGAATGCCACGTGTTGTATGTCTATCCTCCAGGTTTTCTGTCTGTTCACAGCATTACCACTTGGTCATAGTTCCCATGTGTTCCCAGAAAGGAAATAACATGGAAGATGATGGTGCAGATTGATAAAAATTTATTACAATAAAAATAAAAAACAGCCAAGGGCTTACTCACATAAACCAGGCTGTGTAAAAACAGCTGACAACGTGCTGTCCGCAGCTTGATACAATCAGGTAGGCAGGCTTCTGGGAGGATGGCGCTATTGTTGTTTGCAAACCCTGAAGTGGCGTCTAACTCTCAGTAGTTACTCTGCGAGATTCGCCCCCTCTATTTGCTATAGCTTCCTCTATCTCAGCTTGAGGTGGCCAGCACTGCAGAATGTGCTCTGCTCACCTCTCTGGGTAACTGCCGTCAGCCCGCGCTACGCCTCGTGATGTCACACTCTGATGTCACACTCTGGCGTCTCTCCTGATCGCTATGCTCCTGCTTCTGAAGACCGTGTCAGTTCTAGCTCCTCCCTCTCCATACGCGTTTCGTGACGCAATGTGGTCACTTCATCAGTGGAAGAGGGGGGATAAGTATATACACCATATAATCCAAACCCGTCATGTAACCGCGCATGTGGTCTATAAACATTATATTCAGAACCCAGCACGTAACCATGATCGCAGTGTATACCATATAATCCAAATACAGCACGCCACCACCACTGCGGTACCGTATACACCCCTGTAACCCAAATACCGCACATTATAACCCTGACTGTAGCATATATACCCGTTATAATCCAATACGGCGCGTAACCTTGAATGCAGTATATCCACTATACCCGCCATGTAACCCACTTAAAGCACATTATAACACTGAATGCAGCATACATATATACACCTTATACTCCACATGCCGCACGTAACCGTGAATGCAGTATATACTCTATAAACGACTTTATAACCCTGAATGAAGCATATATACACTTTATAATCCACATACAGCACTTACCCTGAATGCGGTATATACACTATGTACGCCATGTAACCCAATTACAGCACATTACAACACTGAATGCAGCATAAATACATAGGGTGACCAGATTTCGAAAATGAAAAACCGGGACACCTTAAAAAATAATTTATTAAACAAATTACATCACGTGACACCCCCCGTTGCCATGACAATGAGACACTTTGATGCCCCTGCAGTGTTAGTGTGTATAGAGGTGGGGGCTTTGCTTGGGCCCTTCAACTCTTACAGCCAGGGCATTATTGGCCAGGAATGCCCAGTTCGGAGGGGATTACTACTTCAAAATGTACTTGATTCGTAACAACATCAAAAAACTCTAATACCAATAACTAACAACCACAGACAATGGTAATCTAAACCATCAAATAAAATGTCTACGGCCCTTGTTCAAGCATGTTTGCGGTACTTACCAGATAAATCAGTGCCTGCAATCCACGACTGTATCCGCCTCTCCGAGCGTCTGAAAGCAATCCAGCGTTCCTGGTGTGTGGCTGAAGAGGTGAGGGACTCCCTCCTCTCAAACGGAAAAGAAGAGCAAAAAATAGAGTTGGAACATACCTATCATACAGGGATGAGAGAGAGAGACAGAGAATGAGAGAGAGACAGAGAATGAGAGAGAGACAGAGAATGAGAGAGAGAGACAGAGAGAGAGAGACAGAGAATGAGAGAGACACAGAGAATGAGAGAGACACAGAGAATGAGAGAGAGACAGACACAGAGGGCCTCATGCAGAGAGCATAGAATTTTCAAATTGGCGAATTTCATAAAAAGTAGCTTTTTTGGAGAGTTTTATTCTCCATATGCAGAAAAGTGCGAATTCTGCTATGTTTAACATGGATGCGTGTGGCGAGTTTGAATGGGAAAGATGCGCGCTTCAGAAATGTGTAAAAAAAAAATCGCGGCTTTTTTCCCCCCTTTGCTATAGGCGGCGAGCGCCATTTTATTGCCAACTTTTCCTGGCGCGGCAAAAATGAGAAAATCGCGCCATTTCCCTGGCGCGAACAGCCGCTACATGCCGTTCGTACCTCTCTGCATTCGGAGAGTTTTAAAAATGGCGAGACGGAGGTTCTCGCCAGCCGCGAGGCGAGTTTTAGCAATAGAAAAAACAAAATGGCGCGTTTTTCGTAACTCGCCATTTTCTGCCGGTTTCTGCGCGAAATTGTACAAAAAATGGCGAATTTTGAAATAACGATGCTCTCTGCATGAGGCCCAGAGAGAGAGAGACAAAAGTAATGTACTGTATAACCATTATACCGTACCCCCTAGTATTCGTGTAATCATTGTCCCACACCCCCTATTACTCATGCTTTGGCAATACTGAAATGTTTTTTTGACATGCCAATCAAGCTGATTTGATTTGAGAGACACAGAGACACACACAGAGACACAAGGAGAGACAGAGATACAGAGACACACAGAGAGAAACAGAGACACACAGAGACACAGAGACACAGAGAGAGACAGAGACACAGAGACACACACAGAGACACAGAGACACACAGAGAGAGACAGAGACACACAGAGAGAGACAGAGACACACAGAGAGAGACAGAGACACAGAGAGAGAGAGAGAGACACAGAGAGACACACAGAGAGAGACAGAGAGACAGACAGAGAGAGACAGAGACACACAGAGAGAGACAGAGACACACAGAGAGAGACAGAGACACACAGAGAGAGACAGAGACACAGAGAGAGAGACAGAGACACAGAGAGACACAGAGAGAGAGAGAGACACGGGCCTATTTAGTAAGCGTCGATAAGGCTGCGTCTATAGTATTTCAGACGGAGGGAAGGCGCACACGCTGCAATACACTTGCTGAAGTCTGAGCTTTTTTATGGCTTTGCAGGGTATGCTTCGGCGCGATTTGGGGGTGTGGCAATGAATATTTGGAGGCGTGGCAATAACGTTCCGGCGCGGACGTCACTTCCCTACCTCACATCCCGATCCACCGGCATTTTTTCAGATGCAGCATCTGAAGCACTGTGCAGGCAAGAAGAAAAATGCACACAATGCGCACCAGAGATTAAAATATAGTAAATTATTTATTAATAAAACAAGAAATAACCGTGGGGGATCCAACCCCACCTCAGTACATATGCGTCACAGATCCGGGTTCGGTTACAGAGTGACCTGACGTGTCACGACAGGTCACTCTGCGCGTATTCTGACAGGCTAAGACGGCGTTTGCAGGTAGGAATTTATATATACACTATATCTAGTCACTGTGTGGGATTAGTTTAAGATTTATTTATTAGATAATTTATCACTATGTAACACACTTTAAATCACAAATAAATAGGTATCACATTATTGCAATGTATTCAGTTGTAAGATATTAATGTTATTTGTAACACACAGTAGATTAGAAACATCACAATAATTAAGTATTAAATGTAATATTTATTGATCCCTGTAGCACTATTACAATTTGTTGGCATGGTAATCTATAACAGGGGAGCGCAAACTTCTGAAGCTGCGTCCCCCTGCCTGGCCTCCCCCGGTCTTGCGCCCCCTCTCCTACCTGCCAGCACACTCCGGGGTCGAGTGACGTCACATGACCGCGGTGTCATTTGATGCCACGTTGCCATGGAGACGTGTCTGAATCCCGGTCAGTGTTACTGTTGCAGAGGCCTCACGTGATCCCCGGCATTTCATTTAAATGCCTTGGGGAGGAGCGCGGGACCTATGCACCCGCCCGCGCACCCCCAGACAAATCTCCCGCCCCCCAGTTCACGCACCGCTAACCTATAACATTATGTGTGTGTATATGTGTGTGTAAATATATATATACACATATACACACACATATATATATGTATATATATATATATATATATATATATACATATATATATCTTCTTCTCTCCGAAGAAGACCGTTTTATATGTATGTATGTATGTGTGTGTGTGTAAATAGATGTATGTGTGTGTGTATATATATATATATATATATATATATATATATATTATATATATATATATATATATATATATATATATATATATATATATATACATACATACGTATGTGTGTATATATATATATATATGTGTGTGTGTGTGTGTCATACAAGAATCTATTACTGTATTATCTAAAATCAGTAACACATGTGATCTATTATGCCATTACCAATTGGACTGTAGGACTATAAAACCATTACGAGTGAGTTGTAGCATTATCCCCTGATGAAATCGGCCGTGTGCTGAAGAAACGCGTAGGTACTTTGTTCTCGTTATTGCCACACTATCCGTCTTGACGCCGGGAAGGGAAGTTGGTACGCAACCAAGACGAGACACCGGAATTACAGAGTGGAATCACAACTGCATACTACAGATTGCCGGAGGACCACACTGCGAGGGGCGCAGCCTATCGAGTTTCCCGGTCATCGTCCAAAGTCTGGAGCTGCGGATTGACCACCGGATTACCACGGAGCCCGAGCCTGTCTCACACAATGCTTTTACCAAACGGGCGTTTGTGAGTTTGTTATTTTTATCTTGTCCAGGAAATGAAATTGTTAAACCAAATTTACACATGGAGCGGGCGCTTTCTCTTCTTTTTGTTTTGTTTAGATATCTATCGAGGAGGTGGTTGTTTCTCTGAAGAGAGCTGCCCGGGCTCCAGAGGACGCCCGAATTGGATCCTTTTATGATTGAGTTATAACATAGCTATTAGAGCTAGGTTTCTGGACTTTTATTGTGTTTAGGCATAGTGTTTATTATTATTTTATTACAACTACTTTTTAGTAATTGCACTGTTATTAATTCTGGCCACTATTTCTCACTGCCATTATAATCTCTCTCTAGCGACAACCAGATTGCTATATCAGCTATATTATTTATTGGTTATACCAGGGGAGCACAAACTTTTGCAGCTCGCCCCCCTGCCTTCCCTCTGTTGGTGCTCGCGCCCCCCCCCCTTACCTTACGTTACGTGACCTGCAGCGGCATTTGACGAGGGTGACGTCACATGACCCCGCGGCGTAATTTAACACCGCGTTGCCATGGACACGAGTGACGCCGGCAGAGTCAAGGTAAGTAATAGCATTGCAGAGGCCTCACGTGATCCCCCGGCATTTAATTTTAATGCCTCGAGGAAGTGCGCGGGGCCTCTGCAACCGCCCGCGCCACCCCCCCCCCACTTTGCGCACCTCTGGGTTATACCATATATATATATATATATATATATATATATATATATATATATATATATACACACACACACACATATACACACACACACACACAATTGCACTGTTATTAATTCTGGCCACTATTTCTCACTGCCATTATAATCTCTCTCTAGACTATATATATACATTTAGGGGCCTATGCAGAGAGCAGCGAATTTTAAAATTGGCGAATTTATTAAAAAGTAGCTTTTTTGGAGAGTTTTAATCTCCATATGCAGAAAAGTGCGAATTCTGCTATGTTTAACATGGATGCGTGTGGCGAGTTTAAATTGGCGAGATGCGCGCTTCAGAAATGTGTTAAAACAAATTCGCACCTTTTTTTTCCCCTTTGCAATGGCCGCGAGCGGCAGTTTTTTTTGGCGAGGCAAAACGGAGACAATCGCGCCTTTTTATTGGCGCGAACAGCCGCTAGATGCCGTTCGCGCCTCTCTGCATACGGATATTTTTTAAACTGGCGAGATTGAGGTTCTCGCCAGCCGCGAGGCGAGTTTTACAAATAGAAAAGAAAAATTGGCGCGTTTTTCGGAACTCGCCATTTTCTGCTGCTTTCTGCGCGATTTTCTCCAAAAAATGGCGACTTTCGAAATAGCGCTGCTCTCTGCATAGGCCCCATAGTATGATATATATATATACATACTATATGTGTATGTATATATATATATATAAATATATATATATATGTATATATATGTATATATATATATATGTATATATATATATATATATACGACTATTAAGGTTAAAGATAATGGTGAAAGACAGGGTTGCAGACCTGTCTAAGACATGCAAATGAATATACAGGAATATTTACAGTATATATATATATATATATATATATATATATATATATATGTTCAAATAACGGGGGAAAAAAGGGGGGGAAGGTGGGGAAAAAAACCCTGCATCTACTTTTGCAATATTAATGCCACCATAAACCAATAAATAACTTTACATCAGTAAGATGTAAGAACAGTAAGGCATTGAACTACACTGTGAGGGGAAAGTGAAGCACCCAACAGCAGCCTGCTTCTATCGGCGGTTCTCTCCACCACCCACTTTATTATGGAAAATGTGAGTTTCCTAATTACCTGTGCATAATACATTTGTATAGTTCATACTATTTGCACTATTTGTGGTTTTCTTTATTTTCATATCATCCACTTCACTGAGAGGATACAGACTCCAGTAACATAAAGGGCTCCAGTCAGAGAGAGAAGGATCTCTGACATGCAGTGATTTTATACGTTTTTTGTGAGTTCATTTCTTATGTTTTACATCTTTTAAAGCAGTGAATTACCATCTGCACTATATATATTTATATTTTTTCACATATCACGAGATCCAGCGCTCCTCCTCAACCCCAAGAAAAGAAATATATATGTTCAAATAACGGGGGGAAAAAGGGGGGGAAGGTGGGGAAAAAAACCTCGCATCTACTTTTGCAATATTAATGCCACCATAAGCCAATAAATAACTTTACATCAGTAAGAATTGGCGGTGCTCACGGGTTGTAAATAGTATGAGTGAAAAGAGAAAAAAGTAAAACGTGTGGGAGCACTCAGGTATGCAGATTAACATATAGTATTTTATTTATTTGACACAGTGCAAAAAAGGATAAGTAAACAGTACATGATTAAAAACACTTAAAAAAGGCTAGGACCCCTGTCACGGGTACTACCCATAGACACAAGTGGGCAAAACTAGGGAATGACTCAAATTGTCAACCCTTAACATGAAAATGGATAGTGAGTGACTCAAGAAACACTTGGATCGGTCAGAATAAATCACAACAGGTTAATGGGTTCACAGGCACCTATACAAAGCTAAAGATAATACGTACTACACACCAATGAAGTGACTAGTCAAAATATAAATGACAATCTTAAACCATCATGAATCTGCTTGAGCATACAATTATGTAACCAATACCAACAGCACAAATAAATCACTTGAAGGAAAAAGGTGGCATGATGGGATGAAGTCACTAGATGTGTAGAGCAATGAAGTGTGTGAATAGCATGTATGGAAAATTACCTGATGAACACCTATTAGATAACCTTGTGTGTGTTGTCAGTATCCATAATGAAAAAATAGAGTGTCACAGTCCAAAGATTAGTTGCACCAGTGCTGGGTAGCATAGTTACGTGAACATCTGTCAGGGGTCCTGCCTAGCACCCCCACTCCGACGCACCCCCACTCCAAGTCTAAGTCTCTGGACGAAACGCGTCCATGCTATTCACACACTTCATTGCTCTACACATCTAGTGACTTCATCCCATCATGCCACCTTTTTCCTTCAAGTGATTTATTTGTGCTGTTGGTATTGGTTACATAATTGTATGCTCAAGCAGATTCATGATGGTTTAAGATTGTCATTTATATTTTGACTAGTCACTTCATTGGTGTGTAGTACGTATTATCTTTAGCTTTGTATAGGTGCCTGTGAACCCATTAAGCTGTTGTGATTTATTCTGACCTATCCAAGTGTTTCTTGAGTCACTATCCATTTTCATGTTAAGGGTTGACAATTTGAGTCATTCCCTAGTTTTGCCCACTTGTGTCTATGGGTAGTACCCGTGACAGGGGTCCTAGCCTTTTTTAAGTGTTTTTAATCATGTACTGTTTACTTATCCTTTTTTGCACTGTGTCAAATAAATAAAATACTATATGTTAATCTGCATACCTGAGTGCTCCCATACGGGTTACTTTTTTCTCTTTTCACTCATATATATATATATATATATATATATATTGCGCGCGCACACACACATATAACGTTTTATCCAACTTTTTCATTTATCATTTGTAGAGAAAATGAACATTGTCGCCAGAAGCGCTATTTTTTCAAAATGTAACATCTCTACTAGTGTAAAATGATACTTCATATAAAGCAGGTTATGGGACCCAGTATAAAATGACTATAATGTCTCTTATCACATCCCAGTATATGGATACTTTCTATTATCACAAGCTGCTAACATGTGACAGGGCTCAGTGTCTGAGCCCAGAATGTGACATACTGAACATTCTCATTCTAAATTTCAAAAAATATTGTGTTGATTTCTGACCTGACTGCCGTGGTTACAGCTCAACCACTCTGTTCTACTGCATGTCACCACTTTCTGCCACAACCAGCTGACGGTGGATCTGCAAGGAGTTCAACGCTCATTGGCATCACATCTGTGGCTTGGTTAACGTATCATTTCTCCAGCTTTTTATTGTATTGTTTTGAAGTAGATTATATTTATTTAGTTGAATAGATATTTATTTAGTTTAATAGATATTTATTTAGTTAAATAGATTATATTTGTAAGTTTAATAAGTTATATTTCTTAGTTTAATAAGTTATATTTCTTAGTTTAATAAATTATATTTCTTAGTTTAATAAGATATATTTGTTAGTTTAATAAGTTATATTTCTTAGTTTAATAAATTATATTTCTTAGTTTAATAAGTTATATTTCTTAGTTTAATAAATTATATTTCTTAGTTTAATAAGTTATATTTCTTAGTTTAATAAGTTATATTTGTTAGTTAATAGATTATATTTGTTAGCACAGTAGATTATATTTACTAGTATTTAAGTCTCCCCCTCAGTGCCCCATTAGGACCCGTGGGCATATTTCACATCTTTTCGGAGTCGCTTATTTTTTAGACCCTCGAAGCCGAAACCTAAAGGGGTCAGCTAAGAAAGTCCGGATCAAGAGGAGCCGCACAGTTTAAAGACAGAACATTTCCAAGGGAGATGGAGACAATTTGGGTAAGATCTGATTAAATGACAACCTTTGGGGAAGGAAAGGGTGACGCGGGAGTGTAAGAGGGGGGTGAGAGAGCAAGGTGCTGTGTCAGATTGGGGCAGAGCAAGAGAACGCAAAAATGATGGGGATTTGCTGCACACTAAAAAAAACAATTAGTCATACTTTTACCGGTGCCCCTTAGTCTCAGGGAAGACCGGCATTTCGTCCAATGGATACAATATGATTGATGGAAAAGGGCACACGGATTTGAATAAAAAAAGATAATTTATTGTGCCACAGACTACAATGTTTCGGCTGCTGGCCTTTCTTTATTGGCTTTAGTGGGTTTAGCCACTTTACCTGAGAAAGGCCAGCAGGCTGAAATGTTGTTGTCTATGGCAATGCAAGAGAAAACAGGTTGGGGGGGTGGGTTCTCGCAAGGTCGCCGACCCATGGGTGAGTGTCCCCGGTGGCAACTAGTCCTGGACCCCGGGAAAGCTGTCTGTGGCCCATACAAGCTGAGTAACATGTAGAAAGGACACATGTATGTTCAGAATGAGTTAGCATGGTATTTTGAGAGGCATCATAGCAGGTCAGTGCAAGTCAGTGCAGAGCACTGCAAGGTCAGTCAATATGAGGAAGGGTCCGATGGAGGAGTTGGAGGGTCCCAGAATATCTCTTAAAGCAGGGGTGCGCAAATCGAGGGGTGCGACATTTTCTTGGGGAGGGGCTCGGCGCTTACAGTGGCCCCTCGCTCTTCCCCACAGCATTTAAATTAAATGCCGGAAATCGCGCGCAAGGCCTCTGTAAGTTCCCTTTCCTTGTCTCCGGCGGCTTCTGGAGACAGCAACGTGGCGTCACATGATGTGGCATTGCCATAGCAACGTGATATCACATGACGTCGTTACATCAGAACGTCGGAGACAAGGTGGGGAGGGTGGAGGGGGGAGCAGGGGAAAAAGGTTGCGCAACCCTGTCTTAAAGCATTGTCTTGCATACAGATCAGAGGCGAAGAATGGATATGGATATCCGATGTTAAGGAGGAAATAATACTGAGATCACTACCGCTAAGACCGATTCGATGGAAGAAGGTGAGTGATGAAATAGCCGTCACTGTGTAACTCTTCCAATTACCTGCCACTTCATGCAAAGAAATAGCAACGCTTGTTTTTAACGCATTAAGCGCCTAATGGGGAATTCAACTGCTGAGAGTTTAAGGGAGTTACTCACCAAACTCAGCGACGTTTCTGTGTCTCTGTGATAACTCCCCCAGGACATGCTTGAAAACCAGAGGTAACTCAATGTATTTTTGATAAATAGAAACATGACCTTCTGGGGAAGGGTATATAATGGGTACTGGGCCTGGTGAGGTGGGTATAACGGGTTCTGGGCCTGGTGAGGTGGGTATAACGGGTACTGGGCCTGGGGAGGGGCGTATAGCAGGGTACTGGGCCTTGGGAGGGTTGTATAACTGGGTACTGAGCCTGGGGAGGGTTGTATAACTGGGTACTGGGCTTGGGGAGGTGGGTATAACGGGTATTTGCCCTGTGGAGGGCGGTATAATGTGGTATTGGGGAGGGGGTATAAGTGGCACAGGAGCTCTTGCGATACAGAGTATCACTGTCCCTGGTTACAAACACTTCATGTCTCCTGCAGATCAGGACACGCACGAAGGTGGTGCCCTTTGTGCCACCAGACGACGAGGCGGGCTACGAGGCGGACGACGAGGCATACGATAAAGCGGGCGTCAAGTGGTGCGAAGAGGTGGGCTACAAGGCGGCCGATGAGGCAGACGACGAAGCGGATGTCAAGTCTGGCGACGTGGTGGACGATGGCCTAGGAGAATACGAGAGGTGTGGACGGATCTGCTGCTTCACCTTTTTTAGGCGGAGGAGAAGACCCCGGGAGCAGGTAGCAGAATACGAGAGGTGCGGACAGATCTGCTGCTTCACCTTTTTTAGGCGGAGCAGCAGACCCCGGGAGCAGGTAGCAGAGGAGCCAGGGCGTAGATCCAGGGGTATTCTAGGGGCCCTGAGAAGTTGGTTTGACCGCAGGAGAGGCAGATAAGATCAGGAAGGCTGCGGGAGGGGCAGGTACTAGAGGGAGATTGGGATATTGGGCGTGAGAGGGTGAGAGAGAACAAGGAGCAGGGCCGGAGCACGGGTTTCATGCGCCCCAGGCGAAACTTAAAATTTGTGCCCCAGTTGTATAAAAAATAATAAGATAAATAAAATAATAAAATAAACAGTGGCGTAGCTATCGGGGCTGCAGGGGGTGCGACCGCACCCCAGCGCGACGCAAAATAAAAATAAAAGGGCGCCAAAATACTGGATAAAAAAAAGAATAATAATTTTTAAAAAAAGATAAATAAATTAGAAATAATAAGAGGAAAAAATAATAATGATTATTAATGCGCCCCTAGGACCTTTGCGCGCTAGGCGACCGCCTAATGGCCGGCCGGCCCTGCGAGGTATGCGGGAGGAAAAGGGGTGAATGGGATAGATATGTAGGGGGATGGGGGAGCAGGTGAGTTATACACAGGGGCACAAGGGCCCCATCACCCGCATCTCTATATACTGAGTGTGCCCCTGTGTATAACAACGCTGATCTGTGCTGCTCCATCTGATCTCACTGCGCAGTGATCCAGGGACCATCCGATCGCCATTTAATGGGGTCAGGAAGGAATTTTTTTCCCCCATTGCACAGCAGGGGTTATGTTTCGCCTTCCTCTGGATCACAGCAACAAACAGCCCTTTGTGCATGAATTATCAGTGAGATCTTTATACACCCTGCATTGGTCTTCACTCCTTTGCTGCCGGAGGGGCCTGCAGTGCATTGCTCTGCGTGTTACTATATCGCTCTGCAATGTGCTGCAGGCCTCTCCCAGCAAAGAGATTAATTATTTCAATAAAATACTCTCTTTAATCCAACCTATGTGTAGTGTCTTTTCTATCCGTTGTATCTATTGCTAACAGCTCAGTGATTCTTCCCCAGGTCGCTGCACTAGTGTCACACTGCCAAGCCGGGTGTGAGGGAGATTTATAGGGTCACATATACACTTCTGCCAAAACACGAGTGCAAACAGGGAGCCCCTCTGATCTCATATCTTTTATTACACAAAACGGTATCTAAAAAAGGTAAAAAGAACATACATGGGATTCTGCTACAAATATCTCTCTAATTACAAACCAATTAGCAAATCATTCAGATTAGAGTCGAGCGAAAAGAAAGGGTTAAGTATCTCATGTACAGTATATGCAGTGCAGGCTGTTCTGCGCATTACATGCAGGGGGCAAAGGTTAGGAGATATAAGTAATGCTGATCTCAGAGCTGACCGGCTGACCTGCTCTACCGGCTGACCGGCTGATCTGCTCTACTGGCTGACCGGCTGACCTGCTCTTCTGGCTGACCGGCTGACCGGCTCTACCGGCTGACCGGCTTCCCTTCTTCCAGCTAACTGACCTGAATTGTGGCCCCTGTATCTCCCAATTAAACGTTTTATTGGCATATTCTTGTTTGACTCGTTCTATACAGACATTTTCTATACATTCATTGTGGGATTTGATAACATCTGTAAGATCTCTCAGAACATCACATTCTGTACGTTTGTGCTGAATATTTTTCCATTCTCAATTTACTTAGGGGCCTTTGCAGAGAGCAGCGCTGGAAATAATTGGAATTGGTAATAAATTGTACCTGTAATGGCGTGATTTTATCTCCATATGCAGAAAGGTCAGAAAACTGCATTTAAAATCATGCTTGATTATGGAGAGTTTCAACCGGCAAGATGCGCGCTGGTGAAACATGTTTGAAAAAAAGAGCGTTTTTTTTTTTTCTTTTCACTCTCGCCGGTGAGCTCCAGTTTCCTGCCAACTTTTGTTGGCGGAGCTAATTGTAGAATTTCTCTCCATTTTAATGGCGCGAACAGCCCCTAGATGGCGATCATACCTTTCTGCATACGGCCCTTTTCAAAACTGGCGAGATTTTGGTTCTCGCCAGCCGTGCGGCGAGTTCTACTAAAAAAAAATAAAAAATGGCGCTTTTTACTCAACTCGCCATTTCCAACCTTATTATAGCCATATAGCGCTAAAAAACGCCGAAATTTCCGTTCGCGCTGCTCTCCGCATAGGCCCCTTAATATTAGTTTTTGGCTTCAATTATTTATATCGAGCCCAAAATACCTTTATACAGAATGCTGATCCCTTTATCCCACAAATGCTGCTTCATTAAAGCCCAGGGGTGGCACTTTGTGCATTCTCAAACTTTTAGGCAACATCCCTAATTTCCAAAAGTGGGATAAAATCTGTGCATATTTAAATGGTTAATTTTTCCATTGTGACAAAATATCAATTTTCTCACTCAGACTACAAAATCCCTCCCCAAATATATCCGTTTCACATAAAAGTGTGTGCGCTTCTCCTTCCGCCTAACTGGTACGTCGTCCTTACGGGCGCCACTCCGTGTAACTCCACGCTGCCCTCCAGTGGCAAAAGAAATAAGATACATTTACTACTGCACCGACACACTTTATTCGAGCAAATACCCAGTATGTACCTGGCAGATACCTGGAATGCGCCGCTCCTCACCTCTGACAAGCCCCGTTCCGTTTGCCTTCCCAGCCTGGGTTCATGCCTGGCTGACGGGCGGCTGATCTGTTAAATGATAATGATTAGGATTTAATAGGCTGCAATGCTTCGCGTGTCTACCAGATGGCATAAATTCATGAATTGTAATGCAGCATATATATATATACTGTGCAGTATTGCAGCCAGCGGGAATAAAATGCTTCAATCCCTGTCTGGAAAATAACCCAATGCACTCGGGCAGAAAACAGTCACAAACCTCAATACACCCGGGTATACCCGAATTCGTGGGACTAGCCGAGCTCGAATAAAGTGTGTCGCCAGTGTATACTCGTCTGGCAGCTGCTCCCGTATAAGGTGGGTAACTCTGTATTAGGGGTCTAGGTAGAGTATATTTTATACTTATGTCGGATAGATGAGGAATTTATATTCCTAACGGGTTATTGTGAGAGGCCTTAGATCTTATCCTATATGCACGCAGCCCTCGCCTCTCTGACCTTGAACACATACTTCAATCTGATTTTTTGAGACTTGAAACTGGATTTCCCAAAACAAACTGATTTTAAACACTGACAAGACTGTAACAATGGTATTTGGGACCAGAGCTAAATTGCTAAAGCTACCAATGACAGAGCTTCAGATAAAAACCAGCTCTAATACCATCCTAGCCCCTGTTACTGGTTTGAAATATCTGGGCATATAGTTCAACTCCCATTTAACATTTGGGTTGCACATTGATACCCTGACATCCAAATCCTATGCCAAACTAGGTGTACTTTACAGGAACAAATCCTCCCTAAGGCCCTCATGCAGTAATCGCCTACAGCGATTCAGTAAGCCCAGAGAAGCTGGCGATTAGAGCAAAAATAACCGGTTTTTTTTTTGCCGGAAAATAAATAAATAAATAAAATCTGCAGATGCGCGGTGATAAGCCACTTTTCGGCACTGATCGCCAGTTTTTCAAACACGCTCAATTCTATAAGCCCTGATCAGCTTATTGCGGCTGATCGCCACTTTAAAATTGCTGTTTCTTCTCCAAATTGTCCAGCCACAAAAGTAGGCAAGAAGGTGGGGTGAAGCTGCGATGAAAATAAAATGCATGTATCCCGGAGCTGATATCCATTAATATCAGCATCAGAGACCCCCGGCATGAATCCCATGCATAAAAAATGCATTTACAGGCAACTTCATTACCGCCAAGGCAATGAAGGGGTTATACACCCGTGCCAGGCTTATTGTGGGTAGCGGGGGTGGGAGAAGGTGGTATTTGGCCCTGGCTGGGTGTTTAGGCCTTGCCAGGGGGTTGGGGGATGACTTAACCTCTTCTTTAACTTAGCGGTTAATACCGCTAAGGTAATGAAGGGGTTAACCCCTCCCACTACCCCCCCACCCGGTAGGCCTAAACACCCATCCTTGGGGCCAATACCCGGTTCACCCATCCCCGCTACCCACAATAAACACAAATACACATAACAGCCCCACTGGCCACCTCCTAGGTCCCTAATAAACCATTACAATATTCATAAAACCATTATTTTGTTTACACCCAGGATTATTACATGGGGTTAGGGCTATGTTATTCAGTGAGGGGTTGTATGTTTGTATTCGTAGGGACAGGCAAGGCCGGAGCCAAATGGGGTCTCCTGACCCTTCCTGTAGCCGGACAAAGAAGAAGAAGCAGGCACACGGTCTTACTCAAAGGAGGTTTAATATGCCATAAAGTCCAACGTTTCGGCAGTCAAATACAGCCTTTCTCAAGGTGAAGGCTACCAAACACAAGAAAACAGTCACAATATATACCACCCCCCTGATACTCACCCCTCCCGGCTCTGCCACATAACCAGGATGCTGACGCCCACCTGATGACGTCAGAGCTACCACATGGCGTCCCCTAGTGACGTCAGACATCTAAATCCCTGGCAATACAGCATAGAGCTGTCTTGGAGGACTGCAGCCACAGCCACACCTCTCCCCAGACTGAACACTCCCCCATGTGTGGCTGTGGCTGCAGTCCTCCAAGGCAGCTCTATGCTGTATTGCCAGGGATTTAGACCTAGACGTCTGACGTCACTAGGGGGCGCCATATGGTAGCTCTGACGTCATCAGGTGGGCTTCAGCATCCTGGTTATGTGGCAGAGTGGGGTGGGGTTGCATCCCTTGTTTTTATGACTTTCTAATAAAGATAGATTTTTGCCAGACCTGCCTCTTCTCTGGATCATGGTGCGCTGCACTTTCTCTAGGGCAGGCCTGCACAACTCCAGTCCTCGAGGGCCGCACACAGGCCAGGTTTTTAGGATATCCCTACTTCAGCACAGCTGGCTCAATTAGTGGCTCAGTACGACTGCCTGAAACTTGGGGGGGTGGGTGGGAGACTGCCTGACACTTGGGTGGGTGACTGCCTGACACTTGGGTTGACTGCCTGACACGTGGGTGACTGACTGCCTGACACGTGGGTGGGTGACTGACTGACACGTGGGTGGGTGACTGACTGACATGTTAGACTGCCTGACACGTGGGTGGGTGGGTGACTGACTGCCTGACATATGGGTGGGTGACTGACTGACACGTGGGTGACTGACTGACACGTGGGTGAGTGGGTGAGTGGGTTGGTGTCTGTATACATTCTGTCACTGATACACACAGACACTGGGAGGGGGCAGTCACACACACACTGGGGGGGGGCAGTCACACACAAACACAGAATGGGAGGGGGGCAGACACACACACACACACAGAATGGGAGGGGGGCAGACACACACACACACAGAGAATGGGAGGGGGCAGACACACACACACACAGACTTGGAGGGGGCACTTACACACACTGGGAGAGGGGCATCACACAGTGGCAGGGGGCAGACAGACACACACACAGACACACAGACTGGGAGGGGGCAGTCACACATACACACAGACTGGGAGGGGGGCAGTCAAACATACACTGGGAGGGGGGCAGTCACACACACAGACTGGGAGGGGGGCAGTCACACACACAGACTGGGAGGGGGGCAGTCACACACACAGACTGGGAGGGGGGCAGTCACACACACAGACTGGGAGGGGTCTGGGGAGGCAGTCACACACACACAGACTGGGAGGGGGGCAGTCACACACACACTGACTGGGAGGGGGGGCAGTCACACACACAGACTGGGAGGGGGGCAGTCACACACACAGACTGGGAAGGGGGCAGTCACACACACAGACTGGGAGGGGGGCAGTCACACACACAGACTGGGAGGGGGGCAGACACACACACAGACTGGGAGGGGGGCAGTCACACACACAGACTGGGAGGGGGGCAGTCACACACACAGACTGGGAGGGGGGCAGTCACACACACAGACTGGGAGGGGGGTAGTCACACACACAGACTGGGAGGGGGGCAGTCACACACACAGACTGGGAGGGGGGCAGTCACACACAGGGGCTTACCTGCTATTGGGGGAAAAAAAATAATACGGCCGCATCCTCCTCACGCTGCCGCCTCCGCGCACCGCCGCATCCTCCTCACGCTGCCGCCTCCGCGCACCGCCGCATCCTCCTCATGCTGCCGCCTCCGCGCACCGCCGCATCCTCCTCACGCTGCCGCCTCCGCGCACCGCCGCATCCTCCTCACGCTGCCGCCTCCGCGCACCGCCGCATCCTCCTCACGCTGCCGCCTCCGCGCACCGCCGCATCCTCCTCACGCTGCCGCCTCCGCGCACCGCCGCATCCTCCTCACGCTGCCGCCTCCGCGCACCGCCGCATCCTCCTCACGCTGCCGCCTCCGCGCACCGCCGCATCCTCCTCACGCTGCCGCCTCCGCGCACCGCCGCATCCTCCTCACGCTGCCGCCTCCGCGCACCGCCGCATCCTCCTCACGCTGCCGCCTCCGCGCACCGCCGCATCCTCCTCACGCTGCCGCCTCCGCGCACCGCCGCATCCTCCTCACGCTGCCGCCTCCGCGCACCGCCGCATCCTCCTCACGCTGCCGCCTCCGCGCACCGCCGCATCCTCCTCACGCTGCCGCCTCCGCGCACCGCCGCATCCTCCTCACGCTGCCGCCTCCGCGCACCGCCGCATCCTCCTCACGCTGCCGCCTCCGCGCACCGCCGCATCCTCCTCACGCTGCCGCCTCCGCGCACCGCCGCATCCTCATGCTGCCGCCTCCGCGCACCGCCGCATCCTCCTCACGCTGCCGCCTCTGCGCACCGCCGCATCCTCATGCTGCCGCCTCCGCGCACCGCCGCATCCTCCTCACGCTGCCGCCTCCGCGCACCGCCGCATCCTCCTCACGCTGCCGCCTCCGCGCACCGCCGCCGCCTCGCGCACGGTACCAGTCACCAGGGGCAAAACCCGGGACATTTCCGGGACGGACTGTCAACCGGGACAGCACAGAAAAAAACGGGACTGTGCCGGCAAAACCGGGACAAATGGTCACTCTATAAATACACCTTATACTCCACATGCAGCACGTAACCGTGAATGCAGTATATACTCTATATACGCCATGTACCCCAATTACGACACCTTATAACCCTGCATGCAGCAAATGTACACCTTATAATCCACATACCGCACTTAACCCTGACTGCGGTATATACACTATACCCGCCATGTAACCCAATTACAGCACATTACAACACTGAATGCAGCATAAATACACCTTATACGCCACATGCAGCACGTAACCGTGAATGCAGTATATACACTATATACGCTATGTAACCCAGTTACAGTACATTGTAACGGCGAATGCAGCACCTATACACACCCTAGCGTACAACAGAACGTAACTACGAGTGCAGTATACACACTATATACACCATGTCACCCCATTACAGCCCATTGTAACTTCGGATGCGGTATATATACACCCCCTATAATCCAAATACAATATACGCCATGTAACCCAATTACAGCCAATTGTACCTCGAATGCAGCTCGTATGCCTTATACCCCGAATACAACGCATTATAACCATACCCCGAATACAACGCATTATAACCACACTGAGGTGTATACACTTTATTCCCCACATACAGCCCGCTATCACTACGAATGCGGTATGCAGCGATACCCACGGCCATTCTAGCATTGATCATAACTTTATCCAATGTTGAAAGAAATCAATTACAGCACATTATACCACTGCCATGTAACCCCACTGAGTGTCCCGTGCTCCAACCCCGGGGGGGGGGGGGGGGGTTGGGGGATACCCACGGCCATTCTGTTGGGGGAACCGTCGTGGCAAAAAAACGTGGGGGGTTGTTGTGCCTCTCCTCGTCCTCCCTCTGGCCCCCCCCCTCCCCAGCCGCAGAGGCTGATGGAGGGCGAGCCACGTGGCAAGGGAATCCCCCCTGGCTCAAGCTCGTATTACACAAGCCAATCCTCAAGCCAATGCACACTGTTTTAAACACAGCTTATAGACAGAGGCTGGGATGAGATGCAAAGCCATTAAACCCACTCACAGACATGTTTCAACCTTTTTTTTTTAAACTTTTTTATTCAACAACTTTTTTAAGTTTACAGACTTTTTTGGAAACCAAAAAAACACACCATAGTGACAACAGTCACCCAACATTAGAAAGACACCAAAACATAATATATTTACATTTTCTTCCTTCATCCTTCAGATATATACAAACACAAAGATAAACTTTTCAGAAGGGAAAAAAAAAACATAACTTTACGAAAAAACCCTATAACCAAAACATCATACAAAGATAAGAACCATATACTTCAAGATTCTTTCATTTAAAAACAAAAACCCTTTCTCTATTCTCAAGTGATGCGATCATATGTTTTAATTCTTTCTCCATACGTTCCAAACCTCTCTTACTTTCCTCTAACTGGAATCCAGACATCACACTTTTTTCATACCCGTCCCTTGCCTCTTTCACATCCCAATATCTCCGCCCAAATCCCCTCGCAAGTTGATTGTGCAAAACCTCTTCCTTTGTAAGCCCTACTTCATCCTTTCCCGTTGAACATGCCATATGGGTTTTTAAGTTCTTCACCTCCTCTGATCATTTCACAGTACCGTTTCAAAAAAGTCACAATCTCCTCTTTCCTTGCATACGGATTGTACATGTGAAGTACAAGTGGTCTCTCCTCCAGCATAAAACTTGGAATTACCTTGATGCCATGTAAGATCGGGTCACCAGACTTCTCCTTGCACTTTTCAAAAGTGCACCAAACATCCGCTTCTTGATGACAGGTCAGGTCATAAATCCCCTGTGCAGGGAAATCCTGAAGGCAGAAGATCCTCTCAGTGTCCAGACCGATCAATTGCTTCAGCACCTTCTCCACTATCCACAGCAGGTTCACTCGACTTCTCTCGGTCTCCTCGATCAGGAACCGAATGGAATTGCGCATTCCAGCTTGTGACGTCATCTCTGCTCTCTCAAGCTCAGGTGCGGCACCCCAAAAGCAGCAAGGGACTTTAGCCAGTAAAGGCGATGTCCCAGGGCAAAGGTGCCGGCCCCTCACTTCCGCATCCGCTCGCTCAGAACCGCTCGCTCAGGATCACTCCTCTTAGCTCGAGATGGCGTGCCCCCCCAAAAGCAGCAGGAGTCTTTAGTCCCCGAAGGGACGATGACTCAAGGCCAAGGGGACACAGGCTCAGCTACACAGCTGTTTCGACCTTAATGGGTCTCATCAGTGTGGGGTTGGTCTTAATGGCAAAGCAGGTTTGAGACTAGACTAGGTAATCACCACTACTATTAAGGTTATGGTGGGTAAAAAAGTGACAAAAACCCTCGACAGTAAAGCATAAAGCAACTGTAAATATTACTGTATGTTCATTTGCATGTAAAGGTAATCCCAAGTTTTATGCTGGAGGAGAGACCACTTGTACTTCACATGTACACTCCGTATGCAAGGAAAGAGGAGATTGTGTGTTTTTTGAAACGGTATTGTGAAATGATTAGAGGAGGTGAAGAACTAAAAAATCCGTATGGCATGTTCAACGGGAAGAGACGTTTCTGGGTACGGTTCAGACGGGATCCATCATGTGCGGGAGGAGTGACACACCCACCGGCCATGTTCAATAGTAGAGGAGACAGAGGATTTTTGTTTTACCCGGGACAGCCTCTATATTGCAGGCATTGCCACACTTATGGACATACAAAGGAGGGTTGCACGAAAACGGGAATTGTGTGCCGTAATTGCGGGGAAGAGGGACATACTGCAGCCAACTGTGGTGTCCCTAAGAGATGCCATCTTTGCGGAGAGGAAGGACACTTGGCACGGCAGTGCACTAAAAGGACATATGCCCAGACAGCTAAAGGGGACAGTGTGCTAGAAGAAGAGGAAGAGACAGTTGAGGGTCAGGGAATTTTTGAGATGGAGAGTTCCCAAGAGGGAGGGCTTGATCCGGCTATAACAGCAATGTATGAGGAGGATTTAAGAAGAGAAGAAAGGGTAGAAAGTGGCCCAATAGAGGGTTTGGCGGGTTCTATAAGTGATATCGTGGAGAAAAAAGAGGAAGATTTCTTCCTGGACTCCTTGGCCCAGAAACTGGAGGTGGGGGGAGGGGAGGAGACGGGAACAGTGCATCAGAAAGATGCGGGGGAGGGGGAAATACGGTCATTGAGTGTGGTGGAACCTAGCTGGGCAGAAAGTATGGAGTTTCAAGATGCACAGAGGGGGAGGGAAGGTCCCCAAGATGTCTTGGAGGAGGAAATGGAAATAGGAGGGAAAAAAGCTCAAAAGCGTAAAAATCTGCAAGGGATAGAAACAAAGGAAGATAAGGATAGCCAGAGTAAAGGGGAGCCTAGAGAGGAAGGTGTAGAGGGTAAAGTTGTAAAAGTATCAGGGAAAGTAACCCTAAAAGTGAAGATGGAACATTTTGAAGACGCAGTGGGAGATGTTCTGTTTTGGGTTGGTATTTTTCGGAAGCAGCATGGGGGGAGTAGTGAGGAACAGATAATAGAAAGATTAGAAAAACTGATGTACCAAAGAAAACAGCTGACAAAAGAGCAGTATGAAGAATTAAAAAAGGAGCATGTACAGTGGGTTAAAATAAAAGAGGCTAGGGGAGAGGTGAGAGAGAAGGAGAGAAGTGAGGGCAATAGCTCGTCCTCACAAAGCCAGATAAGCGTGGAGGGAACTAAAATACAGAGAAGTATAAGTGCAGTAAGTGGGAATGAAAGTGATGGAAAGGCAGGCCAACAGAGTGGGGGTGAAGGGGGAGAGATTAGGGAAAGTAAAGGTGGAAAAGGAGAAAAGGCAGGCCTTAGTGGAAGAACAAAAGTAAGTTATGAAAGCGAGAGAGAAAGGAAGGCGAGGGAGTGGCATGTAAAAGAGGTGATAAATAATATAAATAAAGAGGCAGGTGACTTAGGGTTAAATGTTTCAAAAACGGAATGGCTGAAAGTACAGTTCCCAAAAGCAGAGGTGTCTAAAGAGGAAGTAAGAAAATTAGGAATACAATGTAGTACGTATCATATCCGTGAGGCGTTAGAGAAATTGCTGGGACACGTGAAGTAATTAGATGCAATGTTAAATGTCCTGTGGAAAGTACGAAAAGTCGCGAGTAGAAATGGGAAGTAACCATATTTTTTTGTATTGAGTGTGTTTGGTAGTAGATGCACAGATGATGCCTTGGAATGTGTTGTTTTGTTTGGCTTTTTAGAATGGTTTTGTGCCTTTGGGTTGGTTTTTGTCTTGGCAATATAAGGATTGTATAGTGATGTTTTCGGTTTATTATTTTCTGTAAAATGATACTAAATGGTTGTTAATATGTGAACCGTAAAAAAAAAAAAAAAAAATGTCTGTGAGTGGGTTTAATGGCTTTGCATCTCATCCCAGCCTCTGTCTAAAAGCTGTGTTTAAAACAGCATGCATTGGCTTGAGGATTGGCTTGTGTAATACGAGCTTGAGACAAAAGGTGGCACTGAGTGCTCATTTGCATGTCATTTCCCAGAATCCCTTGCTGCAGTGGAAGCGCTGTATGCTGGGTGACAATGGGGAAAGACAGGGTTGCAGACCTGTCTAAGACATGCAAATGAACATACAGTAATATTTACAGTTGCTATATATATATACATATATGTACCCCTCAGTTTTATACAGTCATGGTGTTCATCATGTGTGGGACGCAGAGCCCAGAACCTAATGTCATGTTAGCATCAGAAAGTCACAGTAATAACTCAGCACTCACCCATGTAACACCTTCTCTGGTAGCTCTCTGTCTGTGTCTCTATCTACCTTTCTGTCTCCTGCATGACCAGGGAGGTTGCGAGGGACCCCCTCCCCCTCCCACTTGGAACCGGTACCCACATATAACAGACGAGTAATGACAGACTCAGTTTGGAGGTATAAAAGGCCGCGGCTTTGTTTATTAACAATCATAATACTGGAGTAAGCGCTAGTCCAAGCCAGAGTGGGGTCAGAGGGTCAGCCAGGCCTTGGCCTTCTGCCCCCGTACCCGGCCGACCCCTAAAGAGCCGGCCGTTGTCGCGAGTGGGTTCCCGGGTGTCACGTTAGCTTGACCCCGCCCAATCGCTCCTACCCCCGGGCGACGCCCGCCCCGAGCCCATCTGGCAAGGACAAGCACTTACCCCCGAACTGCCGCCGCGACAGTGGCAAAATGACCAACTGGAGCCTCCTGAAGGAACTTCAGTCCTTTGTTTCTCGGGAGGTCTTCGGACACTGCCCTGTAAAATATGATGGTACATGTTACAGCTTATAGGTAGTGCAGACAGCTTATCACCAAGGGAATTGTAAATACTCCACGGAGTGGCCGGGGGCAAGCGTCTGCCCCCGACTGTCTTGCTAATGGGGTGGGTGGGTGGGAACTTCGCAGCAGACCGGGAGCAGAATGGAAGATTCAGCTCCCGGCTGCCTCTTTTGTACTGCCCTAGGCCTGTCCCCTCCCCCCCCCCAGGGGGGGCCGCGACGGCGGCCCAGAGATCCCAGCGAGGTGAGGGGGGAGGGGGGCTTGCCCCCTGGTCATGGGCTTCCCTCGCCTAATTGGCTGGAGGGATTGCTTGACCAGGGAGGCTGCGAGGGACCCCCTCCCACTTGGAACCGGTACCCACATATAACAGACAAGTAATGGCAGACTCAGTTTGGAGGTATAAAAGGCCGCGGCTTTGTTTATTAACAATCATAATACTGGAGTAAGCGCTAGTCCAAGCCAGAGTGGGGTCAGAGGGTCAGCCAGGCCTTCTGCCCCCGTACCCGGCCGACCCCTAAAGAGCCGGCCGTTGTCGCGAGTGGGTTCTCGGGTGTCACGTTAGCTTGACCCCGCCCAATCGCTCCTACCCCCGGGCGACGCCCGCCCCGAGCCCATCTGGCAAGGACAAGCACTTACCCCCGAACTGCCGCCACTCACGGCTCTATTTAAACCTCCTTAAATTAGACCGTGCCGCCAACCCCGCAAGGACCCTCTCCAGCCCCTCCTGCAATTTGTTATTGAACAAGTCCGCCCCTATCTCGGATAAGTGTGTGCCGTCGGCCCGGAACAGGCCAGTTGACTTGTTGTCGAACTCGGGATGGGTGATCTGCCATCCCCCACACTGCGTCACAAACTTCCCCACCATCTTGTTCAGTTTGACCCGCGCTCGGTCGATGGCGCCCGGTGCCCTTGCGCCCCTCCACACTCTCCTGCACAATATGTCCGACCAAACGATCTGTACTTCTGGCCAACGGGCGAGCATGAGGGCTAGGTCGTGTTTTATTGAATTAACCAGCTCGAAGTAGCGTCGAGCGGCCAGGTCGTTGCCCCCGACGTGGAGGAGCAAGATCTGCGGCGCCCTCCTATCCCTGCCCATCACCATTAGCCGCGGGAGCAACTGAGCCCACCGCAGCCCCCTACCTCCCCCCCATACCACATTTGCCTCCTCCGTTCGCAACCCGAGGTTAGCCCCGCATGGGCTTTTGACGGCCCGCTTCTCTGCCCAGTGTATAAGCGAGTCTCCGATTATCCAAGTGGGTGCGGCGTCTGTGAAGGCATAAAGAGGATGAGGGGGTTTATCCAAGCACGCTAAATACCAGATAATGCGGGCCTGATATAGGACCGGTATCTGTTAGACTTCCATCGCCCTATCTTTTGTACAAAAAATGCAATGACCCGGCGCTTCAGGCTACAACAATACCCCAGTCCAATGATTAGTCCATATAGATATGGAAAGTTCTTTTCAATATTCCAGCTGATGGAGCGATGGTGATCCAATTGCTGGCTGCTGGTTCCGAACTCCTCCTAGTATGTAATGGACAAAAAGGAAAAGACCATTGCGCAGCCACAAGAATCCATAAATAACTCCACATCAGATTAAAGTAATGAACTTACAGACTTGCTGTGTTATTGTTCCTTTGAGACAATCTGTGCTTTTAACCTCTTCTCTTCCAGATATCACGAATGCCACGTGTTGTATGTCTATCCTCCAGGTTTTCTGTCTGTTCGCAGCATTACCACTTGGTCATAGTTCCCATGTGTTCCCAGAAAGGAAATAACATGAAAGATGATGGTGCAGATTGATAAAAATTTATTACAATAAAAATAAAAAACAGCCAAGGGCTTACTCACATAAACCAGGCTGTGTAAAAACAGCTGACAACGTGCCGTCCGCAGCTTGATACAATCAGGTAGGCAGGCTTCTGGGAGGATAGTGCTATTGTTTGCAAACCCTGAAGTGGCGTCTAACTCTCAGTAGTTACTCTGCGAGATTTGCCCCCTCTATTTGCTATAGCTTCCTCTATCTCAGCTTGAGGTGGCCAGCACTGCAGAATGTGCTCTGCTCACCTCTCTGGGTAACTGCCGTCAGCCCGCGCTAAGCCTCGTGATGTCACACTCTGGCGTCTCTCCTGATCTCTATGCTCCTGCTTCTGAAGACCGTGTCAGTTCTAGCTCCTCCCTACTCCATACGCGTTTCGTGACGCAATGTGGTCACTTCATCAGTGGATGAGGGGGGAGTTGCTACCTACTGATATATATACCCTGGAAGGTGATGAATACTAATTGCAAATTAATTGCAAATTAATTGATTAAAAGCGAATAAACTGATTAAAATTGCACACATCTACTTACATGATAAAAGCCACTAGGGAATCATCCCTGGGATTAAGTGGCAATGCACCAAGCTCATAGACATAACATTTCTTACCATTCCACATAAAAATAATAATAATGAAAACAATTATTACATGATTGATCATTACATACAGCAGTGGGGGGTCACTTCAATCTATCAAAAAGGAGGCCAGATCGAAGTCTATATTTAAACCATGCGGTGACAAGGTTTTGAGGGTATAAATCCAGAAGGTCTCCCTTCTGGATAAATGGGTCAGCCTGTCACCTCCTCTCCAATTGGCCTTTGGGCATTCTATGCCCCTACATGTCAATCCCTCTGGGTTTTGGTTGTGTTTGCTTTTAAAGTGGTTTGACACACTATGAGTTTCCAACCCCCTTTTTATGTTGTACTAGCTGAGAGACCCGGCGTTGCCCGGGATGTAACTGCGTAATAGGTAGTATTATTTATAAATGGTGGAACAATAGGTGACTATTTGTTGGAAAGGTTGGATAATAATGTTGAAAAGAAAGATGGAAGAAAATGTAATACGATGTTGTATAAAAATGGTTTATTGTAAACACACCACAGTACAATGTATATTTTGGTGACATAAGTGATGTGAAAATGTGAGGCGTGTGTCCTGCTAGGGTGTGAGCGTGTGTGAGGCGGCGGGTGGGTGTTCAGTACGGGTGGCGCCTGGGTAGTGAGTGCTGGCTGTGGGTCCGGGTCCTGCTAGGGTGTGAGGCGGCGGGTGTGTGGCGAGTGCGGGTGACAGCTGGTCAGTGATATTGTTGCGTAGGGGCAGGATGCGGCAGGTGTGTGTCGAGTGTGTGGGGTGGGTGAGAAGCGGCGGGTGTGTGTCGAGTGGCGGGTGTCTGTTGAGTGCTTGCGGCGGCTGTGTGGCACAGGGGTGTGAGCGGTGGGCGGGTGAAAGGCAGAAGTGCGGGTGGGCGAAAGGCAGAGGCAGGAGGGCGAACGAAAGGCATTGAAGGAGGGGAGGTGAGGTCGGAGGGGTGGTGGGGGGTGGTGAGGGGAGGTGAAGGGGGCGGAGGTGAGGAGGATGGGTGGTGAGGGGGGGGATGGTGAGGGGAGGTGAAAGGGGGGCGGAGGGGAGGTGAAGGGGGGGGCGGAGGGGAGGTGAAGGGGGGGGCGGAGGGGAGGTGAAGGGGGGGGCGGAGGGGAGGTGAAGGGGGGCGGAGGGAGGTGAAGGGGTGGCGGAGGGGGGGCGGAGGGGAGGTGAAGGCGGGGCGGAGGGGAGGTGAAGGGGGTAGGTGGGAAGGGTGGAGGTGGGGGGCTGGGGGGAGGGGGGAGGTGAAGGGGGGGTGAGGGTAGATGAAGGGGGGTGAGGGTAGATGAAGGGGGGGTGGAGGGTAGATGAAGGGGGGTGGTAAGGGGGGGGAGGTGGTGGGAAGGGGGGGAGGTGGTGGGAAGGTGGGAGGTGGTGGGAAGGGGGGGAGGTGGTGGGAAGGTGGGGAGGTGGTGGGAAGGGGGGGGGGTGGTGGTAAGGGGGGGAGGTGATGGGAAGGGGGGTGGAGGTGGTGGGAAGGGGGGAGGTGGAGGGAAGGTGGGAAGGGGGGGGGGGGTGGTGGGGAGGTGGGAAGTTGTAAGGGGGGAGTGAAGGGGGTGGGGGTGGAGGTGAAGGGGGCGGTGAAGGTGGGGGTGGAGGGGAGGTGAAGGTAGGGGTGGAGGGGAGGTGAAGGTAGAAGTGGAGGGGAGGTGAAGCGGGGGTGGAGGGGAGGTGAAGCGGGGGTGGAGGGGAGGTGAAGCGGGGGTGGAGGGGAGGTGAAGTGGGGGGTGGAGGGGAGTGGAGGAGGGGAGGTGAAGGGGGGGTGGAGGGGAGGTGAAGGTGGGGGGGTGGAGGGGAGGTGAAGGGGGGGTGGAGGGGAGGTGAAGGGGAGGTGAAGGGGGGGGTGGAGGGGAGGTGAAGGGGGGGGAGGAGGGGAGGTGAAGGGGGGGTGGAGGGGAGGTGGTGGGGGGGTGGAGGGGAGGTGAAGGGGGGGGTGGAGGGTAGGTGAAGGGGAGGGGTGGAGGGTAGGTGAAGGGGGGGGTGGAGAGGAGGTGAAGGGGGGGGGGGTGGAGGGGAGGTGAAGGGGAGGGTGGAGGGGAGGTGAAGGGGGGGTGGAGGGGAGGTGAAGGGGGGGTGGAGGGGAGGTGAAGGGGGGGTGGAGGGGAGGTGAAGGGGGGGAGGTAAAGGGGGGGGGATGGAGGGGAAGTGAAGGGGGGGGAGGTTAAGGGGGGGGTGGAGGGGAGGTTAAGGGGGGGGTGTAGGGGAGGTTAAGGGGGGGGGGGGTGTAGGGGAGGTTAAGGGGGGGGTGGAGGTTAAGGGGAGGGTGGAGGGGAGGTGAAGTGGAGGGAGGGGAGGTGGAGGGGATGTGGAGGGGAGGTGAAGGGGAGGGGGGAGGGGAGGTTAAGGGGGGGGGGGTGGAGGGGAGGTTAAGGGGGGGGGTGGAGGTTAAGGGGAGGGTGGAGGGGGGGTGGAGGGAGGGGAGGTGGAGGGGATGTGGAGGGGAGGTGAAGGGGAGGGGTGGAGGGTAGGTGAAGGGGGGGTGGAGGGGAGGTGAAGGGGGGGGGTGGAGGGGAGGTGAAGGGGGGGGTGGAGGGGAGGTGAAGGGGGGGTGGAGGGGAGGTGGAGGGGAGGTGAAGGGGGGGGTGGAGGGGAGGTGAAGGGGGGGTGGAGGGGAGGTGAAGGGGGGGGAGGTGAAGGGGGGGGTGGAGGGGAGGTGAAGGGGGGGAGGTTAAGGGGGTGGTGGAGGGGAGGTTAAGGGGGGGGGTGGAGGGGAGGTTAAGGGGGGGGTAGAGGGGAGGTTAAGGGGGGGGTGGAGGTTAAGGGGAGGGTGGAGGGGAGGTGAAGTGGAGGGGGGGTGGAGGGAGGGGAGGTGGAGGGGATGTGGAAGGGAGGGGAAGGTGGGTGAGGGGAGGTGAAGACCGCTCACTCACCCGTCCGGCCGTTCCCTCACCCGTCCGGCAGATCCCACGTGGATCTGAGGCGGGAGGCAGCGTGTTGTGGCCGCTCCCCCGCTGTGTCCCTGGCGCGCGCTCGCTCACTCCGCTCCCCCGCTGACTGTAGCAGCGCCGGGGGGGGGGGGTGGAGGGGAAGTGAGTGAGGGAAGGTGAAGGGGGGTGAGGGGAGGTGAAGGCCGCTCACTCACTCACCCGTCCGGCAGCTCCCTCACCCGTCCGGCAGCTCCCACGTGGAGGGGGGGTGGTGAAAGCGCGGGAAACAGGGAGAGGCGGAGGAAGAGGCGGAGCCTCCGGGACCGGTGGGGAAGAGAGCGGTGATGTGTATAGTGATGTGTGTGTGTGTGTATATAGTGATGTGTGTGTGTGTGTGTGTGTGTGTGTGTATAGTGATGTGTGTGTGTGTGTATAGTGATGTGTGTGTGTGTGTGTGTGTATAGTGATGTGTGTGTGTGTGTGTGTGTGTGTGTGTGTGTGTGTGTGTGTGTGTGTGTGTGTGTGTGTGTGTGCCCTTCACTCCGCCTCAGGCCAATGAGAGGTGTGCGGGGGCGGGCGGCCCAAGGGAGCAATCTCATTGGCCTGGCCCAAGGTCCAATGAGATTGCCGCTAGGAACACGGGGAGGGGCACAGGGAGACACATACAGACCCGGACACATAGGACACTTTCAGAAATATATAGTAGATACATGCTCTGCCAGTCTACGTTGGAGTTTCCACCCTGTTCTCCCCACGTACTGCAACCCGCATGGGCACTCTAATAAGTATACGCAGTACATACTCTTACAGTTTATAAAAGTGTTTACATTATAACTTTTACCTGTTACATTTGATTGAAATGTACTGCCTTTAACACTGAAAGAACAACCTATGCATTTGTTGCATGTAAAGAAACCTTTCAGGTTAGATAACCACATGGTGCTACTTATTTTAGGCCCACTGAGGGGACAACTAGGTGATAGTTTACTTTTCAAGTTGTCAGCACGTTTATAAACAATTTGTGGGTGTTCTGGCAGGAATGTATTCAATATTGGGTCTCTACGGAGGATCCCCCAATGCTTATTTATAATTTTCTTTATTTCTGGGGCCATACTATTGAATTTGGTGATAAAGGGGATAAATTCTTAGGGTTATCATTAACATTATTAGGGTTGATAAGACTAGACCTATCTATATCTTTAACTGCACAGATAGCTTTATTAACCCTTTCCCTGCTGTAGTCTCGCTCAAGAAATTTTTCTCTAAGGGAGTTCAATTGGTTTGTGCAAACATCCTTCTGTGAGCAGTTTCTTTTTATTCTTAGGGCTTGTCCCTGTGGGATATTTTGTATCCGTTTTGGATGGCGGTGGCTAGAAGCCAAAAGATACGTATTAGCATCCACCTCCTTATGGTATGTTTTTGTTTGTATCTGATTGTTTTCTACATACAGGGTTAAGTCTAAGAAATTGATACTTACACTACTGCAGGTAAATGTGAATTTTATATTAAAAGGATTATTATTCAAATATACTTTAAACAATTCTAGATCATCTATCGTCCCCCTCCAGACACACAGCACATCGTCGATAAATCTCTTCCAGAGCACCAGGTTTGCACCATATGGGTTGTTGTTCCATATGTAGCCACGCTCCCACATATCCATAAATAGGTTCGCGTAGCTAGGTGCAAACCGGGTGCCCATTGCGGTGCCGCATGTCTGGAGGAAGTAATCTCCATCATAATTAAAATAATTGTGGGTTAGTATATATTGTATCCCACTTAATATAAATGGTTTCAAATTATCTCCAACATTCATATCTCCCTCAAGTGTCTGCTGGACTGCCTTTAAACCATCCACGTGTTTGATGGAGGTGTATAAAGACACCACGTCACATGTTACCCATATTAATTGCTCATCCCATTCAACATCTTGAATTAGTTGTAGTACATGGGACGTATCTCTTAGATAAGAAGGAGTTTTCTGGACATATTTCTGTAACAGATGATCTAAGAATTTGCTCAGATTAGATGTAAGCGAACTTATGCCTGATATTATTGGGCGGCCGGGGGGTCTGGTTGGGTTCTTATGTAGTTTAGGGATGAAGTAGAATATTGGTACTTTAGGATTTTTAACTATTAGGTATTCTAATTCCTTTTTTGTTATTACTTCATCTTCAAATCCTCTTTCCATGATAGTAGTTAATTCCTTTTTGAATGTCTCTGTAGGGTTACTCAAAAGCCTATCATAGGTGGAATTGTCACCTAAAATTCTACTGGACTCCTCTCTATAGAAGCTGGTGTCCATAACAACCAGACCCCCCCCCCCCCCTTGTCCGCTGTTTTTATAACAATGTCCTTATTCTCAGTTAAAGATTTTACAGCCTCCTTTTCTTCTTTGGTTAGGTTGTATTTTTTACCCTTAAAGTTACTCCCAGTTTTTTCAAGATCACTAATCACCATATCTGTAAAAGTATCAATATAATTCCCTTTTATGGCTCTGGGTTAAAATGTACTTTTATTTTTAAAGGGTGTTATGGGATTTTCTATTTTTTCTTTAGGGACTTGGTTTCCTGTGTTTAAAGTTCTACTAACAGGGTCCCTCAGGAAATATTTCTTTAGTGTAAGCTTCCTGATGAATTTATGGACATCTACATAGAGTTCAAAGGGGTTTGGGCCACGTACTGGGGCAAAATTTAGGCCTTTCTCTAAAACTGTAGTTTCAGCCTGGGTAAGTTGGTTCGAACTAATATTACTTTTATGCTCTACCAGTGTTTTCCTGGGTCTTGTCTTTTTCTTTCTCTTTCGTGTCCCTCCCCTCTTTCCTCTATATCGTCCGCTCTGGACCGCTTTCTTTCTAATATACCTTGTTTCATTGATGCAATTCCTTTTTCTCTCCACTGTTCTTTCACTGGTTCGTGGTCCCTGCGATACTCTAAAAAATGGGTAGGACCCCTATGGTTCTCTTTGGGTCTCTCATTCGATCTTAAAATGGGTGATCTTTCTCTGTAACCCCTATAGGTTTGGTCCCTATCATTTAATCTATGTAGGGGTGATCTTTCTCTATACTCCCTATGATCATAATCCCTTTCTTCCCCCTTACGCTCTAACCTCGACCACTCCTGTTTAGAGTTAGATTTTTTACTATTTTTAGTTCCCTGTAATTTATCTGTTCTAGTACTAGGTTCTACTCGTCCTGGGGTAGTGATATTGGATTTATTTATGGCCCCTTTCTTTGTAAGTAAAGTTTCGGGCTTGGGGGTAGATTCTGGATTCGGTTCTACCTTAGAGTCAATATTATCAGTAGTTGAAACACTTTTGTCTCTTTTCCAATTCCTCTCTTTTCCTTCATCATAGTCCTTATTATGTCTCAGAAATTTTTTCTGTTTAATTATTTTTACTTCTTTACCTAATTTAGCCATTTTTTGAATAATTTTGTCCTCCAGAATTATATATTCTGTCATGGCCATAAAAGGTTCTAATTGGTTTTTAATATTATTGACCTCCCCATCTATCTTATCTAGAATGGTGCTTCTATGTTTGATAAGTAGTTGCATTAACCCTACAGAGCATGTGTCTAATAAAAAGTTCCACTCAGTCATAAAGCTTTCATCATCCGTGTCTAAGGTGGGTGCTTTAACATTACGTAACCCCCTAGGGATCCTTTTGTGTTCTAAATACTTCCTCAACGTGGTAGGTAGCAACTCCCCCCTCATCCACTGATGAAGTGACCACATTGCGTCACGAAACGCGTATGGAGAGGGAGGAGCTAGAACTGACACGGTCTTCAGAAGCAGGAGCATAGAGATCAGGAGAGACGCCAGAGTGTGACATCACGAGGCGTAGCGCGGGCTGACGGCAGTTACCCAAAGAGGTGAGCAGAGCACATTCTGCAGTGCTGGCCACCTCAAGCTGAGATAGAGGAAGCTATAGCAAATAGAGGGGACGAATCTCGCAGAGTAACTACTGAGAGTTAGACGCCACTTCAGGGTTTGCAAACAACAATAGCACTATCCTCCCAGAAGCCTGCCTACCTGATTGTATCAAGCTGCGGACGGCACGTTGTCAGCTGTTTTTACACAGCCTGGTTTATGTGAGTAAGCCCTTGGCTGTTTTTTATTTTTATTGTAATAAATTTTTATCAATCTGCACCATCATCTTTCATGTTATTTCCTTTCTGGGAACACATGGGAACTATGACCAAGTGGTAATGCTGCGAACAGACAGAAAACCTGGAGGATAGACATACAACACGTGGGATTCGTGATATCTGGAAGAGAAGAGGTTAAAAGCACAGATTGTCTCAAAGGAACAATAACACAGCAAGTCTGTAAGTTCATTACTTTAATCTGTTGTGGAGTTATTTATGGATTCTTGTGGCTGCGCAATGGTCTTTTCCTTTTTGTCCATTACATACTAGGAGGAGTTCGGAACCAGCAGCCAGCAATTGGATCACCATCGCTCCATCAGCTGGAATATTGAAAAGAACTTTCCATATCTATATGGACTAATCATTGGACTGGGGTATTGTTGTAGCCTGAAGTGCCGGGTCATTGCATTTTTTGTATAATTGTCTGTAATGAGTTTGTGAGGAATTTGTTTGGCAGAGACCCCGTGGCAGCTTTCACTTAGCAATAAGCTTATTATTCACATATTGTATTTACACTTTATATATTTTTTTGCGCTGAGTTATAGGGTATATCTTTTTTTAGCCCTATCTTTTGTATCGCAGCTACGGACAGCCCCGCGCGTGATGCCTCCGTTGCCGCCCCAATCCGGAACGAATGTGTCCCGTATTGTGCCTCTTCGAGGCCCTGGTGTCTTAGGCACATGCGGTAAACCCGCAGGTACTGGAATCTAGATAACGGTACCCCGTCTGCGTGAAGGAGCAGGGGACCCTGACCGTCTGGCCTGCATGCCAAGTATTCCCTGAGCGTGCTCACTGGGCAAAATTTGGTCCCTGGTAGCCCTAGCAAAGATATCCACGCTCCCCTTCCCCGCTGGTCTGTTTTTGACCTTTTCACGTGTAGTTTGACCCACCCTTCCCCTAAGACTATGTCCTCAAACTGCATCCCTCCCTCGCCCTTGCGCGACGCGCACACCAACTCCCCGGCTCGCAGTGCTGCGAAGAAAGCCAATGCAAACGTCAGCCGGAAAAGTTTCGCCTCGAACCCCGATAGGCACACTCTGTCTGTGGCCTGCATTAAACCTTCTAATATCGCTGGTGTCACTGGCCTTCTGCTGTCATTTGTCGCCGTCCCCTTTGTTAACCCCGCTAGGACCCTTTTGATGATAAATGCCTTCGTTGGGTCCCCCTTGCCCTCTAGCTGCAAAAAGAAGGAGACTCCTGTCACTTTTTTCCCTATGGATCCTCCCGCTAAAACCCTTGCCCTTAAGTTTAGGACAAATGATAGCAAGGTCCCGACTCCCAATACGTCGAGACCCAATTCCCCTGCCAGACTTTGATAATCGCGCCACGCTGCCGAATAGGCCCGCCACGTACCCGGAGCCAGCGATGATCGTACCAACGAGGTCACTGGGTCGTCGCCAGCACCCAAAGGTCTGCAGGGCATGGACTGCCGATTAGGTCCGCCTCGGGGGCCAGTCTCCGAAACAGCGCCATCTGTAACCGGGATAAGGCATCAGCAATGTTATTCACCACCCCCGGGACATGTCGAGCCTTGAACGCTATGTTCAATTGCAAGCATGCCAGTACGAAACAGCGCAGAAGGGACAGCACCGGCGGGGAGCGTGAGCCGAAATTGTTCACGGCTTCCACTACACCCATGTTGTCTGTCCAAAAAATTACTTGCTTATTTGCGAATAAGTGACCCCACAGGCGCACTGCGACGAGCAAGGGAAAAATAGTTCCAAGAACGCCAAGTTCTTAATGAGCGGCATCCCCCGCCAGTGGGGAGGCCACCGCTCCGCGCACCATGCCCCACCGAAGTAGGCCCCAAAACCGACTGACCCTGAGGCGTCTGTAAACAACTGCAACTCTGTGTTGTTGGATGGGGGACCTCGCCACAAGGTTCTGCCGTTATAATCCTTTAAAAAACGCAGCCACACCGTCAAGTCCTTTCGGATTTCGGCGGTGATGCGGATGAAGTGGTTGGGTCGTCTCACCCCGACCATTGCTGCGGAGAGGCGCCTGGCGAAAACCCTCCCATTGGTAAGCAAGCATAAGTCTATGTAGTACTGACCTTCGAGCATGCAGCCTAGCAAATGAAAGCACTCGGGGTGGACTGGCAAGTGTCTGAAGGCCGATTTGATGTCAGCTTTTGACATTAGAGCCCCTGTTCCCATCCTTTCCACCAGCGCTGCGGCTTGATCGAAGATCGCGTAAGACACCGAACACAACTCCCTGTCAATGCCGTCGTTTACCGACGACCCCTCGGGGTAGGATAGGTGTTGTATCAACCTATACTCCCCAGCCTCTTTTTTTGGGGACCACTCCCAATGGGGAAATCCTGAGATTAGGCAAGGGAGGGGACTCGAAGGGGCCAGCCATCCTTCCCAATTGGACTTCCTTCCAGACTTTCTCCCTAGCTACGTCACCGTGTGTCCTGACCGATTTCAAGTTCCGACTAAACTCAGATCCCGCTTGATATTCAAACGGGATCCTAAACCCCTCCTTTATCCCAGCTAAGAGTAGCTGGGCTGCTTCCCTATTGGGATACCTTGCTAGCCACGGTGCCAAATTGGCGACGATTATTGGTGTCGCTGCCCTCGCGTCCAAACGTCCGCCCTGCGCCCCTCCCCCTGCGACCGCCCTTCTTGAAACACTTTGCCTGGGCCTGCCGACGCAGAAGGAGCAGATGTGTTGGAAACGGCAGTTGTCGTACGTGCAGTTGGACTGGTTAAACGGCCAACAGACGCCCGAGTTGGTGCGCAGCGACTGGCTAGTCCCTGGTACGTTATTCCGCCATGTCCCCCTACCTCCGGTGCCGCACCCTCGAAAGGAATCTGCCCCGCCCCCAGACACAAACTGCAAATAAAGGTTGACGTCCTTGACGTTCCATGGTATCACCACCTCTTGGGCCTTTATTGATTGCCTAAAGCACTGGTCATATGTCCACCAACCCGTTCCCCCGTAAGTGTGGTGTGCTTCCTCGATCATGTCGTGATACGTAAAGAGCGATGCGCACGCCTGGGGATCCTTCTCCCCAATCAAGCCCACTGAGCTAGGTCTGGATGTATAAGAGACCTTATATGCCGCATCGGGCATCCTCTTATCCTTGGCTAGCTCCTCTGAGGCGGGTGCCGCCTGAGGGAGGGGGAGCGTGGAGGATGGTGATTCCACTTGCCCGGCCTGCCCACCGGCCCCTAGAGGTGTGTTGTTAACCGCCTGCGGGGGAACCGCGGCCACTGCCGCTGCTGGAACTACAGGTGTCGCTACCGCTGGCGCCGCCCCCAATGCTGGCGCTACGACTGTCGCTATAGCTGGAGCTATCGCCGCTGCTGATGCGATTAGCGTTGCTAGAACTGGCGCTGCGCTTATCGCTGGTGTCACTACTGCTGGTGACTCTGCCGGTGCATGAGCATCAACAGCTGCCTCTGGAACCAGCCTTCTTCCTTGCTTCGCGCGTCAGCCTGCAGTTGTATGATTTTGTCTACGAAGTACATTCTGATTGATGCGCTAAGTGTCGCGGGAGTGTGATTTCAATTTGCGTGATTTAACTATGTGTTCCGTCTACTGAGTTTTTCTGTGAGTATGGGAAGTATCGGGGGTCGACGGAGGCGGATCCGATCCGGATGAAAACTGAATTGCTACTCGCACGAGGTACCGAAACTGACTGAAAGAAACATGAATTGATATGTTATCATCGATACATGGGACCTCCTGCTAACCGAAGAAGGGGCGTTAGGCCTGCTATTTGCAACCGCCCCTTTACCCCCTTCCCGCATGCATATTTGCTATACCAGCATATTTTCCTGATCGTGCCCAGTCAGGGAGTGGGATTACCCGCACCATCCCTGGCCATGTGCTGAACAGGAAGTGGGATTACCCACACCAAACCAGAGGCATGCAGCCCTGTGCTGAACAGGGAGTGGGGGGTTACCCGTCCATAGCAGGGCCATGTGCTGAACAGGAAGTGGGGGGTTACCCATACAATAGCAGGGCCGTGTGTTAAACAGGAACTGGGATTACCCATACAATAGCAGGGCCGTGTGTTAAACAGGAACTGGGATTACCCATACAACCGCAGGGCCGTATATTAAACAGGAAATGGGATTACCCATACGATAGAGGGAGCCAAGTGCTGAACAGGAAGAGGGATTACCCATACGATAGAGGGAGCCAAGTGCTGAACAGGAAGAGGGATTACCCATATGATAGAGGGAGCCAAGTGCTGAACAGGAAATGGGATTACCCATACGATAGAGGGAGCCAAGTGCTGAACAGGAAGAGGGATTACCCATGCCCTACCATGGCCTGCGCTGAACAGGAAGTGAAATTAACCCCTACACGCGTTATACCTCTGCCTGCAGCATAACGCACCGTATACCCCACGTCGTCCTGAATGTAGCATGTAACGCTGGACCAATACAGCACATGACCCCCAAAGGCAGTATATACACACACCATATGCTCCACGCAATGGCCCGAAGCCAAGCATGCAGCATATACACCATATAATCCAAACCCGTCATGTAACCGCGCATGTGGTCTATAAACATTATATTCAGAACCCAGCACGTAACCATGATCGCAGTGTATGCCATATAATCCAAATACAGCACGCCACCACGACTGCGGTACCGTATACACCCCTGTAACCCAAATACCGCACATTATAACACTGACTGTAGCATATATACCCGTTATAATCCAATACGGCGCGTAACCTTGAATGCAGTATATCCACTATACCCGCCATGTAACCCACTTAAAGCACATTATAACACTGAATGCAGCATATATACACCTTATACTCCACATGCCGCACGTAACCGTGAATGCAGTACAGTATATACTCTATAAACGACCTTATAACCCTGAATGCAGCATATATACACTTTATAATCCACATACAGCACTTACCTTGAATACGGTATATACACTACAGTATGTACGCCATGTAACCCAATTACAGCACATTACAACACTGAATGCAGCATAAATACATAGGGTGACCAGATTTCGAAAATGAAAAACCGGGACACCTTAAAAAATAATTTATTAAACAAATTACATCACGTGACACCCCCCGTTGCCATGACAACGAGACACTCTGATGCCCCTGCAGTGTTAGTGTGTATAGAGGTGGGGGCTTTGCTTGGGCCCTTCAACTCTTACAGCCAGGGCATTATTGGCCAGGAATGCCCAGTTCGGAGGGGATTACTACTTCAAAATGTATTTGATTCGTAACAACATCAAAAAACTCTAATACCAATAACTAACAACCACAGA
>NW_027456937.1:207500-234704 GCF_040206685.1 Ascaphus truei
GCACTTCCGGGACTACTATAGGGGGCCTCATTTGCCGCGCATGCGCACTACGCAGATCAACACGCCGACAAGCGTGTGAAGCAGAGACGCAGCGCAGCCTCTGAATACAGCCCCAGCGCGCGGGGCTTGTTCCTGAGGACTGAGATTACCCCCCCTCTTCATCCCATATGTTGCCCTACCAATAGAAGTGACGATCGTGATCTGGACCATTAAAGTTTTTATATATGTAAGTGCATATTATTATCTTTATTTGTTGTCAATACATATCAAATCTCAATCTTGGTGCGCTTTTGTGTTTTTTCTTTTTTTCTGGGACTTGGTATCGCGGTTGGAGTTTTCCTGCTGGGATCCATATTGGAGGTGGGGGCAGACACCTTCAACACTAAGAGCTGCAAGAGATTAGAGAGGAACCACCATTCCACTATCCTAAAGAGCAAGAGCGCGGACTGGACTCAATTTTCTACACTGGTAATCTGTGTGACCCACTTGTTGTGTCACACTGTTTTGTCCTTTTTTTCTCCCACAGTCACGCAGCAACTATTAGACTCTTATGATTCATTGCCCTATTAACATATTATTGTGATATTGGGATTTGTATTTAACTTGTGCATTATTGTTGTATTGTTTTAATGTTTCGTCCTCCTTTCCTCCCTTTTCCCCCGCCTTTTCCCCCTCCCATCCTTCCCCCTTCCTTTTCCTTTTTTCCTTCCCCCCTACCCTCTCCATCTCCCCTTCCTCAGTCCTCCCCACCTCTTTCACCTTCCTTATACGGACGGATTATGGCTGATTCTAACACCAGTCATTTTTTAGATTGTCTTCAAAACAGGTTTAACAAACCAGAATTATTCAGTAAGATGTTTTCAGACATACCAATAGAAGAAGTTATCACTCCCAGTTTGCCATCTCTTATGAATGAGCTGTATAAACTATTGGAGAAGGAAACTAAGTCTTGGTTAGAAATGGCCACCTTAGAGGAATATATTAGGGTGGGTCGTATTCCTAGGGGACTGAGAGTTCTCAAACCCTCAACCTATAATACAGACAGTCCAGAGTTTGTCAAAGAATGGGAAAGAATCCAGGACCATTGTTCCTTAGAATTAATGCGATTATTAATCCTGGAAAGGAAAAAAGAAATAATTGAAGTAGACAGCAGAATAACTAAGGTTAAAAATGAGATTCTTGAAGTTCCCTGCTTGGACAAACTCCCGCAATTGACTAAGGATATGAATATTAAATTGAGAAAATCAGAGAACCAAATTTTAATTAATAAGAACAAAAAGTTTTTAAGGGATAAGAAAGATTATGCTCTCAATATCCAAAGATGTTGGGACACAGGAAAGGAAGCTATGACAAATGGGGACCCCTTAACACAAGGCACCAATGATCCTAATGTTCATATTCCAAAGGGGGCAGCCCAAACTAAGCATACTAATCCCAAAGTTAATATTATTATCCCTAGAACTCCTAGAGACCCCAATTTTCATGCTAGACCTACACATGAAAAACACACTAGACTTCCGTCTAAATACCAACGGAATGATAATATAGAACCCGTAGGATGGGATCAGAATATCCAGAAAAAACAACAATGGATTCCCCATTATCATAAACAAAATAGGAGGCAGAATAAGCCACATACACCACATGTTAGGAAACATACTAATGCCCCCAATAAACATCCAAACACATATAGAGGACACGAAACGGGAACACCAGATATTCCTTTATATAATAAATTTGAAGTACTGAAAGATACAAAGGAAGAGACTGAAAATCAGGATTTTTTAAACAGGTTGGAAAAAATGAGAAAATCAATATCAACCTGGGATTCCAACCACCCACCCCTGTTAGGAACCACCAAAAATACTGTGAGAAAAAGACAGGATTCAGGAGAGGAATCAGAGGGAGTGGTAAAAGAGATAAATCAGCAAATCTCCCCACCAAAACCTGTCCAGATGACTTAACATTAAAATCTAAGGGTATTTTTAATCTATCCCATTTTCAAATAGATCACACTTTGATGAATGTTTTGGGGAAAGGATTATCATTTGCCCCCACGCGGAGGGTCAATAACTTCGATCTTTATATAGACCTGCAAAAATTTAATCGCAAATTAACATTAAGCAGACACTTTGTATCTGATAATGGGGGTCATGATTCAATTCCAGTCATCATTAACCCCACTGTCGACACATTATCCACTAACGAACAAAATCAATTGGTGGATTTAATGTGCCTCATGGATGAGGGGATAACCAATGAAGGGGAAAATATACTGACACAGCATTCATTATTTAAGCCCAAGTCTACCTTCTACCCTTACTACTCTAGGGGACTACATATTGATATTTTCAATAAAATGGTAGAGAAAGACTTTAAAGCATTAGAACAATCACAGTCAACTCAGAAGAATTGGAACATGAATTTGACTAGTCAGGAAAGACATTCGTTAAAAGTATTACGTCAAGATCCTAATACAGTTGTAAGGGAAGCAGATAAGGGTGGAGGCATCATACTCCAAGATAGAACAGATTATTGTCTGGAGGCAAACAGATTGCTTTCAGACCCTAGCTCTTACTGTAAACTTCCCAAAGATCCTTCAGTACAGTTCCAGAATGATCTCAAAGAGTTGCTAAACTCTGCTTATGAGTCTAATGTTCTTAAAAAGCATGAGTTTGATTATTTGTATTGTACGGCTCCCACCATCCCTATCATGTACCATTTGCCAAAGATTCACAAATCACTTATTAATCCACCGGGGCGACCTATTATTTCGGGAATTAATTCGCTCACTGCTAATCTCTCTTATGTAGATTTCTTTTTACAACCACTAGTATCCACTTTACCTTCACATTTACTTGATACCACCTCTTTACTCACTATTTTCACTGAATTTAATTGGAAACCAACATATAAACTTGTTACATTAGATGTTCAGACACTGTACACGTCTATTCCCCATAAAGGGGGATTAGATGCGATTAATTATTTCTTATCACTACATGGCACTTTACCTCTTCATCAGCGTAGGTTCATTCACGACTCAATTGAATTTATTTTGACACATAATTATTTTCTATTTGAGCACGAGTTTTATTTACAACTGTGTGGCACTGCTATGGGGACACGTTTTGCACCATCTTTTGCAAATTTATACATGGGATGGTGGGAATCGTTACATATATGGGGTGCTGATGTATCTCCGCCGCAGTTGGTCATGTGGCGGAGATACATCGATGATGTGATCGCCATCTGGGATGGCGATAGCACCTCATTTGATAACTTCGTGGATGGGTTGAATAAGAATGAATTCAACCTCACCTTCACAAGTGAGCTGAGTCCAAATACTATCACCTACTTGGATTTGGAGATGTATGTTTCTGAAAACAAGCTACTCACTAAAACCCACTTTAAGAGCACTAATGTAAACTCTTTCTTGCACCCCACGAGTGGCCATGAAAAAAGATGTATTGATAATATCCCCTACAGCCAGTTCTTGCGGATGAGGCGAAATTGTACTGACTTAGAGACATTTAAATCTCAGTCACAAATACTTCAAGAACGATTTTTACAAAAGGGATATGATAGAACCACTGTTAAAAAAGCATTTAATAAGGCATTACGCTGTAATAGGGAAAAATTAATTTGCCCCAAAAGTAAGAACTTAGATCACCATATAAACGCCAATGACACTGGGAGTCAGGATACACCCATACATTTAGTGGAAGATACGATTGACAGTGAAGTCATCACATCTAACACTGTACCACAAATTGTGAGGCCAAAAATAAAGAAACACAGGGAAAAATACAGACCAGACAAGGATAATAAGACACCGTATTTCATTACCAAATTTAATAGGTCACATAATAAGATGAGACATATTCTTAATAAATATTGGTACATTTTACATTTGGACCCCATTTTGACAAAGTTTTTACCAGAAAGACCTCCTATTGTTTTTACTAAAAGTGATAATCTTAAAACCATGCTGGCCCCGAGCCTTCTAAAGGGTAGTGTCCCCAATAAGAAGAAGGACCTTAGAGATCTATTGGGGCTTAAAGGTAATCATAGATGCAATAGATGTAAAATTTGTCCAAGGATGCTGACACAAGATCACTTTAAGTCCAAAATGACAGATCACGAATATGAGATTAAAAACTATATTGACTGTCTGTCCACATATGTTATATATATTTTACAATGTGGGTGTGGACTACAATATGTAGGTCGCACAAAACGCCATCTGAAAATACGTGTGATGGAACATTTAAGAAATATTGTCAACATCCCTAAAACATTGACCTCTGGTAAACCATTAACCCATTTGCTGTCCCATTTTAAGGATGTCCATCAATGCAGCACCACAGGGGTCAAATACATGGGTATAGAACATATCACCACTACTACTAGAGGTGGCGATAAGGATTTATTTATCGCAAGGAGGGAGCAATTCTGGATATACACACTCCAAACTAAACATCCTGGGGGGTTAAATGATTATGTGGAGTTGACTCCCTTCTTGCGGTAACTAAATGACAGGTGATCTTTTCTTTGCAGTCTGGTTTTATCAAAATTTCAGAATTGAGATGCATTCTATTTTAGCCAATTTTATTCAACATGTTATTGATATTTTTGTTTGTTTTTATGTCTTTTTTTTACCTTGCACATGTTTTTCCTTTTCCTCCTTCCTTTCCCTTTCCCCTTTCCCCCCCCCTTCTTCTCCACATCCATTTCTTTATATTATATGTTTTATGTTTAACTGTTGTATTTTTATGTGGTAGCACAATGTTTTATTAATACTACTTTTTTACATATATTTTCAAATGTATTTTATATGTGACACTTGTTAAAAGGGCCACCTGTAGGTATCTCTTTATGTATTTCCACTGGTGAGTGGCACTTTTGTCTTTTATTATCTAATTATTACTCAAAGTGCCACCACTGCAATACAGCATCAATATCCTGTTCATTTTAACATTAAGGGGCAGGCTTGGTGAAGTTGAACCATCCCCCTTTTCTATTTAACCAATAGTGGATTGGATGTTCTTTTATTGGTATTAACCAATCATCTATGTGGTATATAAAGGACCCCAAACAGGTGCCCCTGATATTGCCTGAGGAAGAATACTTTTGTATTCGAAACGCGTCGCGAAGGGTGTCGCTGGTCTGTTTATCACATACAGCCAGTCTTCACACAAGTGTTTTTATTGCTATTTTTATTGCCATTTTCGATCGAAACGGAAAACGGGCGGGCACTTCCGGGACTACTATAGGGGGCCTCATTTGCCGCGCATGCGCACTACGCAGATCAACACGCCGACAAGCGTGTGAAGCAGAGACGCAGCGCAGCCTCTGAATACAGCCCCAGCGCGCGGGGCTTGTTCCTGAGGACTGAGATTACCCCCCCTCTTCATCCCATATGTTGCCCTACCAATAGAAGTGACGATCGTGATCTGGACCATTAAAGTTTTTATATATGTAAGTGCATATTATTATCTTTATTTGTTGTCAATACATATCAAATCTCAATCTTGGTGCGCTTTTGTGTTTTTTCTTTTTTTCTGGGACTCAATATAATTGAGAACTAAAATATATTTAAACTTGACAGAATTTGGAACGTTAGTGCATTTAATAACAGCAAACGAGGATACTGCTGCTGATGAAGTAGTTAGACAATTTATATGCAAATTACATACTAACATGAACAGGATATGAACATCAAAATAAAACTTATTCCAACGTTTGTGTAATACTAAAAATAAAAAAATTATAAAGAATATATACAAAATATAGTTAGATTGAATAATAAATAAATAATGATAATAATAATATTCAAATTGAATGACATCTAACATATGCCAGTCTTCTTTGAAACGTGAACCAATTCATTATCACATAATATACACATACCCTACCTATAACTAATAATATGAATATAATGTCCTTAATTGTATAAATCACATATATGTATAATAAATCTAAATACCGTACTAATATCTAAAAAGCAATAAATTGTGCATTATATAATAATTAATAAGAAAATATATACATATTTAAGCTTGAAAAAGAGAGAAACATTAAATGTATCTCTCCATATGTAAACTGGAAAGAAGAGATGAAACAGTGGTTAATGATTGCAAGAGACAAGCCAAAAACTTTTATATGGCTATAGATTTGTATATCAAATATAACCCTATTTTGGGTATATAGAGTCCTGATTGATCAAATTACAATTGTTCCTAAATGATTTTTTTCTATATCATTATAGAGAGAAGATCCCTATAGATATAATTGGGGGCAAAAATTAATCTAGCATAAGGGTGAAAGGGACCTGGATTATAACCATCCCAATATTATTTTTTAAAAATATATCAATGTGACGACTAGTATTGGTGCTGATTCTAGGTATAATAACTGCACTATATAAAGGATGAATATGTATTTGTAAATGTCTATATTAAACTATTGTACGTTGAGTAATAGGGGAGAGAAGCGAAGCTCTATTTTACTTAAGAAAAAGAAATACTAACAAGCCAAGAGGCAGCAATCCAAGTGAATAGAACTAACTAATAATTGAATTAAAAATGAATTTTATGTTTTATATTGTGTCTTGTGTAAACATGGTTTATATATTAATAAGTGAACTTAAATTCTAAATATGATTATTACATAGTAACTTATTAAGAATGATAAAGGAATGTGATTGTGTCAAAGATAAATATTGTGTCAAAGATAAATATTGTGTGTTTGTGATACAGTGCTGACCAAGGGTCCCACAATCACACCGACTAGGACCCCGGAGGGAGCATGCTAAACATGCTCAACCCAGACCTCTGAGATCCCGTCAATGGACGTGGATGTTGAATCTATATTACACTATAGTACTTGTGTCAATGCAGTCGTTTAGACCCCCTGGACTTAATGTCTCCAACATATAAATCCAGAAGGTCTCCCTTAAGTTCAGTTTTTTGACCCTGTCGCCACTTAATAATGCTAGAGGGATATGTTCTAAGCACATAACAGTCAATGATGATGGATCCTTGTTGTGTATTTCCAAGAAATGTCTAGATAGGTTGTGAGTGGTAATACCATGTAGAATGTTTCTTCTATGTTCTAGAAATCTTGTGCTTAGAGTCCTTGTGGTTCTCCCCACATATTGGAGTCCGCATTTGCATGTAATGACATAGATCACGAATGAGGATAGACAATCCATATGACTCTTAATTGTATGTGTAGATTTATTAAAAAAGGATGTAACTTGGTTGGTTTTGCACATATGTTTGCATGTTATACATCTATTTCTACCACAAACAAAGTTGCCATTTATTGTCGGTTTTAACAAAGAAAGATCCTTAATCTGTTTAAGGCGACTAGGTGCCAGAATGGTTTTCAAGTTTCTGGCTTTTTTGTATATAATGGGAACTTTAGTTGGTAATTTATTTCCAATTATTGGGTCCCTTAACAATATACTCCAGTGTTTGTTGAGAATTGTTGAAATGCCTTTCACTGAATTATTAAATGTCGTAATGAAAAATGGTGACTTGACAGAATTGACCCCAAAATCACCATTGGTCCCTCCAACCTTGTTTGATTTGGATAATAAAGATTTACGCTCTAGGAGACCTACCTGTCGAAATGTCTCATATACAGTATGATGTGTTTGTCATAACCTTTGGCCAGAAATCTTTCAACCAATATTTCCCCCTGGGCCAAAAAATCAGAATGTGAAGAACAATTCCTCCTAATTCTGAGAAATTGGCCCCTGGGGATATTGGCCAACCATCTTTTGTAATGGTTGCTATTATTGTGTAGATAACTATTGGTGGCCACTGTTTTAAAGTGTGTTTTGGTGATGATTTCTCCATTTAAATGAGCCTCCAGTTCTAAGTCCAGAAACACAATCGTGTTCTTATTAACATTGTAAGTAAACTTCAGATCCATGTCATTGTTGTTAAATGCCTGCAGTTTATGTTCCAGGAGTTCCTGATCACCATCCCATATTAGGATGATGTCATCTATGTAACGGCTATAGTACACAAGACTCGCCCCCAGATCTGCATCACCCCACACATGTAGTTCCTCCCACAAACCCATGTAGAGGTTCGCATAACTGGGGGCAAATCTCGTGCCCATGGCCGTCCCACAGATCTGCAAATAATAAATGTCTTCAAATAAAAAATAATTGTGTTCTAGTATGAATGTAATGGCCTGCAAAATAAACAAGGATTGTGTGTTGCCTAAACTTGTGTCCAAATTAAGAAAATGTTTTACTGCTTCTAAACCTTTATTATGTTTAATGCAAGTATACAAAGATGTAATATCACATGTTGCCCAGATGTATGTGGGTTTCCAAATGATTCCAGAGATGGAGTCGAGGACATGCAACGTGTCTCTTAAATACGATTTCAATCGTGTGACTAAAGGTTGTAGAAAATAATCCACGTATTGGGACACGCTGGATGTCATCGACTCCACCCCTGAAACAATGGGTCTTCCAGGAGGGTTGGAAATGTGTTTATGTATCTTGGGAATGTGGTAAAAAATAGGTGTTCTTGGAAACCGTATGTAAAGAAAACCAAATTCTGACTTGTTAATGACATTCATATTTAGAGCCTGAGTAAGAAGATCTTTATACTTCTTTTGAAAACTTTCCATAGGATCTTGCCCCAAAATGATATATGAGGTATTGTCGCCTAAGAGTCAAAAAGCCTCTGACAGGTAATCTGTTCTGTCCTGCAGAACTATGCCCCCTCCTTTATCCGCCTGTCTAATGACAAGGTTGTTTAGACTACAAAGTTCCTTAAGTGCGATGTTCTCCTCTTTTGATAGATTTCTATTCCGTATTGATGTTGTATTTAAACACATTTGTTCAAAATCCTTAAGAACCATGGTGTAAAAAGTTTCAACAAATGCTCCCTTTGAATGGTAAGGAAAATACGTGGACTTTGCAGAAAAAGGAGAGTGGACTATTTTGGTATCTCTTACTGAAGGGAGATCAGCGGATCCATCAACACTTTGTTCTCTATATAAAACTAGGGGTCTTCCTGGTTGTGATGTAATATTTGTATGATTATTCGTAGATGATATAGAACTATCTAGCTCATAAACGGATAGCTGACTTATATACAACAAATGTGATGACTCCTCTATTTGTATCCCTTCTTGTAACAGGGTGGACATTGCATCAATGCAAGCTATCTCCTGTGTGTTAAGTATACATTGTTGTTGTTCCTTGTTTTGCATCGTGAAATGTCGCATCAGTGTGATTTTCCTAATATATTTGTTCAAGTCTACAAACAGGTCAAATCTGTTTGGAAGACTACTGGGGGCAAATGAGAGACCCTTGGTCAGCAGTGATATGTGGTTACTAGACAAAATATGTGTTTATAAATTGAAAATGCCGTGTACCTCTGGATTGCTGGCTCTTAGCTTACCTACCTTCTTTCTTTGTTCGCGCTTCCCTCCCCTGGTTCCTCGCAGCTTCTTTTTCTCCGTTGTGGAGTGTTTGTATGATACGTCGGTTTCCGATCCCACAGGGGATAAGATTTTCCTCTCTCCCGATTCTCTTCTTGTGTTACTAATTCTAAAAAAGAGGCAGTGTGAGATTTAATGGTTGGGACAGTATTTTCTGGGTGGTTCTTGTTGCTATCCCTAATCTGTGTTTTAGGTATCGCCCCACTACTTTTGTCAATCACCACAGTCTCCTCACAACTTGCCCCCTTTTCTTGTAAGACTTCAAATCTATTTTCTGTAGGACAGGAAAATTGTGTATTTGCTATTGTCTTTTCACTTCTATGAGTGTTCTGTCCTTTGTCACTAGATGTTGAGTGAGTGTTTGAATTGTCTCTACTCTTGTCCCTTTGTTTGTCATCTTTATGGTTGGTTTTTTTATAATACTTATTTGGAGTATAATGTTTGGATCTATCTCTCCTATCATGTCGTCTCCAATCTCTGATTTTATCAGTAGCATAGTCAGTTTGATCTCTAACATATTTGCTACTCTTGCGATCACTGATCTCCTTTTCATATTTCAGTACCCTAGAGTCAACTAGTTTGTCCAACTCCTGGAATTCTTCACTTTCCACATATGGAATCATGATCTGTTGGGTTTCCTCTATTTCTTTTGCGATTTCATTAAGCTTATCTTCCCTATAATTTATTAATAATTTTATTAGGGTAAAGGAACATGACTCCATTGCGTCATTCCACTTATTTTTAAAATCAATATTTGTATCAAATGTTGGTTTTTTTGTAAACCTTAGGCCCCTAGGGACTATTTTGGCATCCAGATAATTCTGCAATGAAAGGAGATCAAGCCAATGTTTCATCTCTTCCTTCGCCAACCTTTCAAGCTTAAAAAAGTTGGTTTTTAGATCAATTGTATCCTCTTTGAATTCTGTCATATCTATTTCAGCTGAATCTGCATATTGTTGTCTCCTAATGAGACGCTCCTTACTAGTTTTCATCATTTTGCCAGATGTCCCAGAGATGCAAATGCAAGATGGGTGTAAATGGAAAGCTGCTGCTGTCTATTGAGGATGACAATTTAAAGGAACAGTTTTAAAGACAGCGCACCTTTTTCAGCACACCCAAATTGCTGCCTCTCTGGTGACGTGTGCCAAAATGTTGCACCAAATACCAATATTGATTAAGATATTTACATGAACCAACTGGTGCTCGCCTATACAAAATAAAATGTAATATAATGAAAAAATGTACATAAACCAAACAAAAAAAAAATATAAAAAATGTGCAAAAATGTGAAAAAAATTATTACAATAATCTGTTGAAAATATATAAAAAATATAGCATAAAAATACAAAAAAATGAACTATAAAAAATACTTTAAGTCCAAATGAAGTCCATGAATGAATAAAACAAAGGTCCAGGCTGCTTCTTCTTGGGCTCACCAAGTTCCCATAGTACCTATTAGAAAAAGAAAAGAGAAAAAGCGCCCGATCCTTGTGTAAAATCAGATGAACAATTTAATAAATCATGGACATGACAAATGCACACTTACAATTTGTCTGATTAAAACAAGCATTTTATGGGACCTGCCCATGCACCAAACGAAGACACCACAGTCACCTCCGCTCTGCAATCTCACGATTAGTTCGTATTCCAGTACTTGAGAACGCCGTTTTCTCCAGGGTGTATATCAACCATCCGTCAGGAGCTTCTCAGCAGCGTGCGTCCGCCATTACTCCCACGCATGTGGTACTGGATACCGGAAGGACTTTGCTTGTGTTTCCTTGGTCTCTCTCTGGTGCCGAAGGCAGGTCAGCCACCGTAGTTACAATGTAAACCGTCCCTACGCGTTTCTTCCGCCTTTGCGGATTTCATCAGGGGATGGACACCAAAGGGGCTATCTGGTGTTAAATAGTCCCTCATGTTAATAAACATTATATGACTCACAGGTGTGTTCAATTCAATCGGTGTCATTAAATCAAGTTGATATCTGGTGCAATGTAATTGAGAACTAAAATATATTTAAACTTGACAGAATTTGGAACGTTAGTGCATTTAATAACAGCAAACAGCAAATCTCCCCCCCCCCACTTGGCGCACCTCTGGGTTATACTATATATATATATATATATATATATATATATATATATATACACACACACATACACACACACACACACGTGTATGTGTGTATAAAACAGACATATATATATATATATATATACACACACACGACTATTAAGGTTAAAGATAATGGTGAAAGACAGGGTTGCAGACCTGTCTAAGACATGCAAATGAATATACAGGAATATTTACAGTATATATATATATATATATATATATATATATATATATATTGCGCGCGCACACACACATATAACGTTTTATCCAACTTTTTCATTTATCATTTGTAGAGAAAATGAACATTGTCGCCAGTAGCGCTATTTTTTCAAAATGTAACATCTCTACTAGTGTAAAATGATACTTCATATAAAGCAGGTTATGGGACCCAGTATAAAATGACCTTCATGTTTCTTATTACATCCCAGTATATGGATACTTTCTATTATCACAAGCTGCTAACATGTGACAGGGCTCAGAGTCTGAGGCCAGAATGTGACATACTGAACATTCTCATTCTAAATTTCAAAAAATATTGTGTTGATTTCTGACCTGACTGCCGTGGTTACAGCTCAACCACTCTGTTCTACTGCATGTCACCACTTTCTGCCACAACCAGCTGACGGTGGATCTGCAAGGAGTTCAACGCTCATTGGCATCAAATCTGTGGCTTGGTTAACGTATCATTTCTCCAGCTTTTTATTGTATTGTTTTGAAGTAGATTATATTTATTTAGTTGAATAGATATTTATTTAGTTAAATAGATTATATTTGTTAGTTTAATAAGTTATATTTCTTAGTTTAATAAATTATATTTCTTAGTTTAATAAGTTATATTTCTTAGTTTAATAAATTATATTTCTTAGTTTAATAAGTTATATTTGTTAGTTTAATAAGTTATATTTGTTAGTTAATAGATTATATTTGTTAGCACAGTAGATTATATTTACTAGTATTTAAGTCTCCCCCTCAGTGCCCCATTAGGACCCGTGCGCATATTTCACATCTTTTCGGAGTCGCTTATTTTTTAGACCCTCGGAGCCGAAACCTAAAGGGGTCAGCTAAGAAAGTTCGGATCAAGAGGAGCCGCACAGTTTAAAGACAGAACATTTCCAAGGGAGATGGAGACAATTTGGGTAAGATCTGATTAAAGGACAACCTTTGGGGAAGGAAAGGGTGACGCGGGAGTGTAAGAGGGGGGTGAGAGAGCAAGGTGGTGTGTCAAATTGGGGCAGAGCAAGAGAACACAAAAATGATGGGGATTTGCTGCACACCAAAAAAAACAATTAGTGATACTTTTACTGGTGCCCCTTAGTCTCAGGGAAGACCGGCATTTCGTCCAATGTATACAATATGATTGATGGAAAAGGGCACACGGATTTGAATAAAAAAAGATAATTTATTGTGCCACAGACTACAATGTTTCGGCTGCTGGCCTTTCTTTGCTGGATTTAGTGGGTTTAGCCACTTTACCGAGAAAGGCCAGCAGGCTGAAATGTTGTTGTCTATGGCAATGCAAGAGAAAACAGGTTGGGGGGGTGGGTTCTCGCAAGGTCGCCGACCCATGGGTGAGTGTCCCCGGTGGCAACTAGTCCTGGACCCCGGGAAAGCTGTCTGTGGCCCATACAAGCTGAGTAACATGTAGAAAGGACACATGTATGTTCAGAATGAGTTAGCATGGTATTTTGAGAGGCATCATAGCAGGTCAGTGCAAGTCAGTGCAGAGCACTGCAAGGTCAGTCAATATGAGGAAGGGTCCGATGGAGGAATTGGAGGGTCCCAGAATATCTCTTAAAGCAGGGGTGCGCAAATCGAGGGGTGCGACATTTTCTTGGGGAGGAGGGGCTCGGCGCTTACAGTGGCCCCTCGCTCTTCCCCACAGCATTTAAATTAAATGCCGGAAATCGCGCGCAAGGCCTCTGTAAGTTCCCTTTCCTTGTCTCCGGCGGCTTCTGGAGACAGCAACGTGGCGTCACATGATGTGACATTACCATAGCAACGTGATATCACATGACGTCGTTACATCAGAACGTCGGAGACAAGGTGGGGAGGGTGGAGGGGGGAGCAGGGGAAAAAGGTTGCGCAACCCTGTCTTAAAGCATTGTCTTGCATACAGATCAGAGGCGAAGAATGGATATGGATATCCGATGTTAAGGAGGAAATAATACTGAGATCACTACCGCTAAGACCGATTCGATGGAAGAAGGTGAGTGATGAAATAGCCGTCACTGTTTAACTCTTCCAATTACCTGCAACTTCATGCAAAGAAATAGCAACGCTTGTTTTTAACGCATTAAGCGCCTAATGGGGAATTCAACTGCTGAGAGTTTAAGGGAGTTACTCACCAAACTCAGCGACGTTTCTGTGTCTCTGTGATAACTCCCCCAGGACATGCTTGAAAACCAGAGGTAACTCAATGTATTTTTGATAAATAGAAACATGACCTTCTGGGGAGGGGTATATAATGGGTACTGGGCCTGGTGAGGTGGGTATAACGGGTTCTGGGCCTGGTGAGGTGGGTATAACAGGTACTGGGCCTTGGGAGGGTTGTATAACTGGGTACTGAGCCTGGGGAGGTGGGTATAACGGGTATTTGCCCTGTGGAGGGCGGTATAACGTGGTATTGGGGAGGGGGTATAAGTGGCACAGGAGCTCTTGCGATACAGAGTATCACTGTCCCTGGTTACAAACACTTCATGTCTCCTGCAGATCAGGACACGCACGAAGGTGGTGCCCTTTGTGCCACCAGACGACGAGGCGGGCTACGAGGCGGACGACGAGGCATACGATAAAGCGGGCGTCAAGTGGTGCGAAGAGGTGGGCTACAAGGCGGCCGATGAGGCAGACGACGAAGCGGATGTCAAGTCTGGCGACGTGGTGGACGATGGCCTAGGAGAATACGAGAGGTGTGGACGGATCTGCTGCTTCACCTTTTTTAGGCGGAGGAGAAGACCCCGGGAGCAGGTAGCAGAATACGAGAGGTGCGGACAGATCTGCTGCTTCACCTTTTTTAGGCGGAGCAGCAGACCCCGGGAGCAGGTAGCAGAGGAGCCAGGGCGTAGATCCAGGGGTATTCTAGGGGCCCTGAGAAGTTGGTTTGACCGCAGGAGAGGCAGATAAGATCAGGAAGGCTGCGGGAGGGGCAGGTACTAGAGGGAGATTGGGATATTGGGCGTGAGAGGGTGAGAGAGAACAAGGAGCAGGGCCGGAGCACGGGTTTCATGCGCCCCAGGCGAAACTTAAAATTTGTGCCCCAGTTGTATAAAAAATAATAAGATAAATAAAATAATAAAATAAACAGTGGCGTAGCTATCGGGGCTGCAGGGGGTGCGACCGCACCCCAGCGCGACGCAAAATAAAAATAAACGGGCGCCAAAATACTGGATAAAAAAAAGAATAATAATTTTTAAAAAAAGATAAATAAATTAGAAATAATAAGAGGAAAAAATAATAATGATTATTAATGCGCCCCTAGGACCTTTGCGCGCTAGGCGACCGCCTAATGGCCGGCCGGCCCTGCGAGGTATGCGGGAGGAAAAGGGGTGAATGGGATAGATATGCAGGGGGATGGGGGAGCAGGTGAGTTATACACAGGGGCACAAGGGCCCCATCACCCGCATCTCTATATACTGAGTGTGCCCCTGTGTATAACAACGCTGATCTGTGCTGTTCCATCTGATCTCACTGTGCAGTGATCCAGGGACCATCCGATCGCCATTTAATGGGGTCAGGAAGGAATTTTTTTCCCCCATTGCACAGCAGGGGTTATGTTTCGCCTTCCTCTGGATCACAGCAACAAACTGCCCTTTGTGCATGAATTATCAGTGAGATCTTTATACACCCTGCATTGGTCTTCACCCCTTTGCTGCCGGAGGGGCCTGCAGTGCATTGCTCTGCGTGTTACTATATCGCTCTGCAATGTGCTGCAGGCCCCTCCCAGCAAAGAGATTAATTATTTAAATAAAATACTCTCTTTAATCCAACCTATGTGTAGTGTCTTTTCTATCCGTTGTATCTATTGCTAACAGCTCAGTGATTCTTCCCCAGGTCGCTGCACTAGTGTCACACTGCCAAGCCGGGTGTGATGGAGATTTATAGGGTCACATATACACTTCTGCCAAAACACGAGTGCAAACAGGAAGCCCCTCTGATCTGTCATATCTTTTATAACACAAAACGGTATCTAAAAAGGTAAAAAGAACATACATGGGATTCTGCTACAAATATCTCTCTAATTACAAACCAATTAGCAAATCATTCAGATTAGAGTCGAGAGAAAAGAAAGGGTTTAGTATCTCATGTACAGTATATGCAGTGTAGGCTGTTCTGCGCATTACATGCAGGGGACAACGTTTAGGGGATATAAGTAATGCTGATCTCAGAGCTGACCGGCTCTACCGGCTGACCTGCTCTACCGGCTGATCTGCTCTACTGGCTGACCGGCTGACCTGCTCTTCTGGCTGACCGGCTCTACTGGCTGACAGGCTGACCGGCTCTACCGGCTGACCGGCTTCCCTTCTTCCAGCTAACTGACCTGAATTGTGGCCCCTGTATCTCCCAATTAAACGTTTTATTGGCATATTCTTGTTTGACTCGTTCTATACAGACATTTTCTATACATTCATTGAGGGATTTGATAACATCTGTAAGATCTCTCAGAACATCACATTCTGTACGTTTGTGCTGAATATTTTTCCATTCTCAATTTACTTAGGGGCCTATGCAGAGAGCAGCGCTGGAAATAATTGGAATTGGTAATAAATTGTACCTGTAATGGCGTGATTTTATCTCCATATGCAGAAAGGTCAGAAAATTGCATTTAAAATCATGCTTGATTATGGAGAGTTTCAACCGGCGAGATGCGCGCTGGTGAAACATGTTTGAAAAAAAGCGCGATTTTTTTTCTTCTTTTCACTCTCGCCGGTGAGCTCCAGTTTCCTGCCAACTTTTGTTGGCGGAGCTAATTCTAGAATTTCTCTCCATTTTAATGGCGCGAACAGCCGCTAGATGGCGATCGTGCCTTTCTGCATACGGCCCTTTTCAAAACTGGCGAGATTTTGGTTCTCGCCAGCCGTGCGGCGAGTTCTACTAAAAAAAAATAAAAAAATGGCGCTGCTCTCTGCATAGGCCCCTTAATATTAGTTTTTGGCTTCAATTATTTATATCGAGCCCAAAATACCTTTATACAGAATGCTGTTCCCTTTAGCCCACAAATGCTGCTTCATTAAAGCCCAGGGGTGGCACTTTGTGCATTCTCAAACTTTTAGGCAACATCCCTAATTTCCAAAAGTGGGATAAAATCTGTGCATATTTAAATGGTTAATTTTTCCATTTTTCCATTGTGACAAAATATCAATTTTCTCACTCAGACTCCTAAATCCCTCCCCAAATATATCCGTTTCACATAAAAGTGTGTGCGCGTCTCCTTCCGCCTAACTGGCACGTCGTCCTTATGGGCGCCACTCCGTGTAACTCCACGCTGCCCTCCAGTGGCAAAAGAAATAAGATACATTTACTATACTCGTCTGGCAGCTGCTCCCGTATAAGGTGGGTAACTCTGTATTAGGGGTCTTGGTAGAGTATATTTTATACGTATGTCAGTTAGATAGGAATATTATTTTCTCAACGGGTTATTGTGAGAGGCCTTAGATCTTATCCTATATGCACGCAGCCCTCGCCTCTCTGACCTTGAACACGTACTTCAATCTGATTTTTTGAGACTTGAAACTGGATTTCCCAAAACAAACTGATTTTAAACACTGACAAGACTGTAACAATGGTATTTGGGACCAGAGCTAAATTGCTAAAGCTACCAATGACAGAGCTTCAGATAAAAACCAGCTCTAATACCATCCTAGCCCCTGTTACTGGTTTGAAATATCTGGGCATATAGTTCAACTCCCATTTAACATTTGGGTTGCACATTGATACCCTGACATCCAAATCCTATGCCAAACTAGGTGTACTTTACAGGAACAAATCCTCCCTAAGGCCCTCATGCAGTAATCGCCTACAGCGATTCAGTAAGCCCAGAGAAGCTGGCGATTAGAGCAAAAATAACCGTTTTTTGTTTTGCCGGAAAATAAATAAATAAATAAAATCTGCAGATGCGCGGTGATAAGCCACTTTTCGGCACTGATCGCCAGTTTTTCAAACACGCTCAATTCTATAAGCCCTGATCAGCTTATTGCGGCTGATCTCCACTTTAAAATTGCTGTTTCTTCTCCAAATTGTCCCGCCACAAAAGTTGGCAAGAAGGTGGGGTGAAGCTGCGATGAAAATAACATGCATGTGTCCCAGAGCTGATATCCATTGATATCAGCACCAGAGACCCCCGGCATGAATCCCATGCATAAAAAATGCATTTACAGGCAACTTCATTACAGCCAAGGCAATGAAGGGGTTATACACCCGTGCCAGGCTTATTGTGGGTAGCGGGGGTGGGAGGAGGTGGTATTTGGCCCTGGCTGGGTGTTTAGGCCTTGCCAGGGGGTTGGGGGATGACTTAACCTCTTCTTTAACTTAGCGGTTAATACCGCTAAGGTAATGAAGGGGTTAACCCCTCCCACTACCCCCCCACCCGGTAGGCCTAAACACCCATCCTTGGGGCCAATACCCCGTTCACCCACCCCCGCTACCCACAATAAACACAAATACACATAACAGCCCCACTGGCCACCTCCTAGGTCCCTAATAAACCATTACAATATTCATAAAACCATTATTTTGTTTACACCCAGGATTATTACATGGGGTTAGGGCTATGTTATTCAGTGAGGGGTTGTATGTTTGTATTCGTAGGGACAGGCAAGGCCGGAGCCAGATGGGGTTCTCCTGCCTCTGTCCTCCCTGTCTCCTGACCCTTCCTGTAGCCGGACAAAGAAGAAGAAGCAGGCACACGGTCTTACTCAAAGGAGGTTTAATATGCCATAAAGTCCAACGTTTCGGCAGTCAAATACAGCCTTTCTCAAGGTGAAGGCTACCAAACACAAGAAAACAGTCACAATATATACCACCCCCCCTGATACTCACCCCTCCCGGCTCTGCCACATAACCAGGATGCTGACGCCCACCTGATGACGTCAGAGCTACCACATGGCGCCCCCTAGTGACGTCTAGGTCTAAATCCCTGGCAATACAGCATAGAGCTGCCTTGGAGGACTGCAGCCACAGCCACACATGGGGGAGTGTTCAGTCTGGGGAGAGGTGTGGCTGAGGCTGCAGTCCTCCAAGGCAGCTCTATGCTGTATTGCCAGGGATTTAGACCTAGACGTCTGACGTCACTAGGGGGCGCCATATGGTAGCTCTGACGTCATCAGGTGGGCGTCAGCATCCTGGTTATGTGGCAGAGTGGGGTGGGGTTGCATCCCTTGTTTTTATGACTTTCTAATAAAGATAGATTTTTGCCAGACCTGCCTCTTCTCTGGATCATGGTGCGCTGCACTTTCTCTAGGGCAGGCCTGCACAACTCCAGTCCTCGAGGGCCGCACACAGGCCAGGTTTTTAGGATATCCCTACTTCAGCACAGCTGGCTCAATTAGTGGCTCAGTACGACTGAGCCACTAATTGAGCCAGCTGTGCTGATTTAGGGATATCCTGAAAACCTGGCCTGTTTGCGACCCTCGAGGACTGGAGTTGTGCAGGCCTGCTCTAGGGTATGGGAGACTGCCTGACGGGTGGCTGGGTTATGGGAGACTGCCTGACACTTTTATGGGAGTCTGCCTGACACTTGGGTGGGTGGGAGACTGTCTGACACTTGGGTTGACTGCCTGACACTTTGACTGCCTGACACTTGGGTGGGTGGGTGGGAGACTGCCTGACACTTGGGTGGGTGGGTGGGAGACTGCCTGACACTTGGGTTTGACTGCCTGACACTTGGGTGGGTGGGTGGGTGGGTGGGAGACTGCCTGACACTTGGGTGGGTGGGTGGGTGGGTGGGAGACTGCCTGACACTTGGGTGGGTGGGTGGGTGGGTGGGTGGGAGACTGCCTGACACTTGGGTGGGTGGGTGGGAGACTGCCTGACACTTGGGTGGGTGGGAGACTGCCTGAAACTTGGGGGGGTGGGTGGTAGACTGCCTGACACTTGGGTTGACTGCCTGACACGTGGGTGGGTGACTGACTGCCTGACACTTGGGTGGGTGGGAGGGAGACTGCCTGACACTTGGGTGGGTGGGAGACTGCCTGAAACTTGGGGGGGTGGGTGGGAGACTGCCTGAAACTTGGGGGGGTGGGTGGGAGACTGCCTGACACTTGGGGGGGTGGGTGGGAGACTGCCTGACACTTGGGTTGACTGCCTGACACGTGGGTGGGTGACTGACTGACACGTTAGACTGCCTGGCACGTGGGTGGGTGGGTGGGTGACTGACTGCCTGACATATGGGTGGGTGACTGACTGACACGTGGGTGACTGACTGACACGTGGGTGAGTGGGTGAGTGGGTTGGTGTCTGTATACATTCTGTCACTGATACACACAGACACTGGGAGGGGGCAGTCACACACACACTGGGGGGGCAGTCACACACAAACACAGAATGGGAGGGGGGCAGACACACACACACACAGAATGGGAGGGGGGCAGACACACACACACAGAGAATGGGAGGGGGGCAGACACACACACACACACACACACAGACTTGGAGGGGGCACTTACACACACTGGGAGGCGGGCAGTCACACTTGCACAGACTGGAAAGGGGAGCAGTCACACACACACAGACTGGGAGGGGGCAGTCACACACACACACACACACACACACACACACACTGGGAGGGGGGCAGTCACACACCAACACTGGGTGGGGGGCAGTCACACACCCACACTGGGAGGGGGGCAGTCACACACCCACACTGGGTGGGGGGGGGCAGTCACACACCCACACTGGGTGGGGGGGGGCAGTCACACACACACTGGGAGGGGGGCAGTCACACACACACTGGGAGGGGGGGCAGTCACACACACACAGACTGGGAGGGGGGCAGTCACACACACACTGGGAGGGGGGGCTGTCACACACACTGGGAGGGGGGGCAGTCACACACACTGGGAGGGGGGGCAGTCACACACACACTGGGAGGAGGCAGTCACACACACACTGGGAGGGGGGGCAGTCACACACACACTGGGAGGGGGGGCAGTCACACACACACTGGGAGGGGGGCAGTCACACACACTGGGAGGGGGGCAGTCACACACACTGGGAGGGGGGGCAGTCACACACACTGGGAGGGGGGGCAGTCACACACACACTGGGAGGTGGGGCTGTCACACACACACAGACTGGGAGGGGGGCAGTCACACACACACTGGGAGGGGGGCAGTCACACACACACAGACTGGGAGGGGGGCAGTCACACACACACTGGGAGGGGGGCTGTCACACACACTGGGAGGGGGGGCAGTCACACACACACTGGGAGGGGGCAGTCACACACACACTGAGAGGGGGGGCAGTCACACACACACTGGGAGGGGGCAGTCACACACACACACACACACACACACACTGGGAGGGGGGCAGTCACACACACACTGGGAGGGGGCAGTCACACACACACTGGGAGGGGGGGGCAGTCACACACACACTGGGAGGGGGGGGCAGTCACACACACACTGGGAGGGGGGGCAGTCACACACACACTGGGAGGGGGGGCAGTCACACACACACTGGGAGGGGGGGCAGTCACACACACACACACACTGGGAGGGGGCAGTCACACACACACTGGGAGGGGGCAGTCACACACACACTGGGAGGGGGCAGTCACACACACACACAGACTGGGAGGGGAGGCAGTCACACACACAGACTGGGAGGGGGCCAGTCACACACACAGACTGGGAGGGGGGGCAGTCACACACACAGACTGGGAGGGGGAGCAGTCACACACACAGACTGGGAGGGGGGAGCAGTCACACACACAGACTGGGAGGGGGGCAGTCACACACAGACTGGGAGGGGGGCAGTCACACACACAGACTGGGAGGGGGGCAGTCACACACACAGACTGGGAGGGGGGCAGTCACACACACAGACTGGGAGGGGGAGCAGTCACACACACAGACTGGGAGGGGGAGCAGTCACACACACAGACTGGGAGGGGGGCAGTCACACACACAGACTGGGAGGGGGGCAGTCACACACACAGACTGGGAGGGGGGCAGTCACACACACAGACTGGGAGGGGGAGCAGTCACACACACAGACTGGGAGGGGGAGCAGTCACACACACAGACTGGGAGGGGGGGCAGTCACACACACAGACTGGGAGGGGGGCAGTCACACACACAGACTGGGAGGGGGGCAGTCACACACACAGACTGGGAGGGGGGCAGTCACACACAGAGACTGGGAGGGGGGCAGTCACACACACAGACTGGGAGGGGGAGCAGTCACATACACAGACTGGGAGGGGGGCAGTCACACACACAGACTGGGAGGGGGGGCAGTCACACACACACAGACTGGGAGGGGGGCAGTCACACACACAGACTGGGAGGGGGGCAGTCACACACACAGACTGGGAGGGGGGCAGTCACACACACAGACTGGGAGGGGTCTGGGGAGGCAGTCACACACACAGACTGGGAGGGGGGCAGTCACACACACACAGACTGGGAGGGGGGGCAGTCACACACACAGACTGGGAGGGGGGCAGACACACACACAGACTGGGAGGGGAGGCAGTCACACACACAGACTGGGAGGGGGGCAGTCATACACACACACAGAGACTGGGAGGGGGGGCAGTCACACACACAGACTGGGAGGGGGGCAGTCACACACACACAGACTGGGAGGGGAGGCAGTCACACACACAGACTGGGAGGGGGGCAGTCACACACACAGACTGGGAGGGAGGCAGTCACACACACAGACTGGGAGGGGTCTGGGGAGGCAGTCACACACACCAGACTGGGAGGGGGGCAGTCACACACACACTGACTGGGAGGGGGGGCAGTCACACACACAGACTGGGAGGGGGGCAGTCACACACACAGACTGGGAGGGGGGCAGTCACACACACAGACTGGGAGGGGGGCAGACACACACACAGACTGGGAGGGGGGCAGTCACACACACAGACTGGGAGGGGGGCAGTCACACACACAGACTGGGAGGGGGGCAGTCACACACACAGACTGGGAGGGGGGGCAGTCACACACACAGACTGGGAGGGGGGCAGACACACACACAGACAGGGAGGGGGGCAGTCACACACACAGACTGGGAGGGGGGCAGTCACACACACAGACTGGGAGGGGGGCAGTCACACACACAGACTGGGAGGGGGGCAGTCACACACACAGACTGGGAGGGGGGGCAGTCACACACACAGACTGGGAGGGGAGGCAGTCACACACACAGACTGGGAGGGGGGCAGTCATACACACACACACAGACTGGGAGGGGGGCAGTCACACACACACACACACAGACTGGGAGGGGGGCAGTCACACACACACACACACTGGGAGGGGGGCGGTCATACACACACACACACACAGACTGGGAGGGGGGCAGACACACACACAGACAGGGAGGGGGGGCAGACACACACACAGACTGGGAGGGGGGCAGTCACACACACAGACTGGGAGGGGGGCAGTCACACACACAGACTGGGAGGGGGGCAGTCACACACACAGACTGGGAGGGGGGCAGTCACACACACAGAGTGGGAGGGGGGGCAGTCACACACACAGACTGGGAGGGGGGCAGTCACACACACACACACAGACTGGGAGGGGAGGCAGTCACCCACACAGACTGGGAGGCGGGCAGTCATACCCACACACACTGGGAGGTGGGGCAGTCACACTTGCACAGACTGGGAGGGGGGCAGTCATACCCACACAGACTGGGAGGGGGGCAGTCACCCACACAGACTGGGAGGCGGGCAGTCACACACACAGACTGGGAGGTGGGGCAGTCACACTTGCACAGACTGGGAGGGGAGGCAGTCACACACACAGACTGGGAGGCGGGCAGTCATACCCACACAGACTGGGAGGGGGGCAGTCACCCACACAGACTGGGAGGCGGGCAGTCACACACACAGACTGGGAGGGGGGGCAGTCACACACACAGACTGGGAGGGGGGCAGTCACACACACAGACTGGGAGGGGGGCAGTCACACACACAGACTGGGAGGGGGGGCAGTCACACACACAGACTGGGAGGGGGGCAGACACACACACAGACAGGGAGGGGGGCAGTCACACACACAGACTGGGAGTGGGGCAGTCACACACACAGACTGGGAGGGGGGCAGTCACACACACAGACTGGGAGGCGGGCAGTCACACCCACACACACTGGGAGGTGGGGCAGTCACACCCACACACACTGGGAGGTGGGGCAGTCACACTTGCACAGACTGGGAGGGGGGCAGTCATACACACACACACAGACTGGGAGGGGGGGAAGTCACACACACACAGACTGGGAGGGGGGCAGTCACACACACAGACTGGGAGGGGGGCAGACACACACACACAGACTGGGAAGGGGGCAGTCACACACACAGACTGGGAAGGGGGCAGTCACACACACAGACTGGGAGGGGGGCAGACACACACACACACAGACTGGGAGGGGGGCAGTCACACACACAGACTGGGAGGGGGGCAGACACACACACACAGACTGGGAAGGGGGCAGTCACACACACAGACTGGGAGGGGGGCAGTCACACACACAGACTGGGAGGGGGGCAGTCACACACACAGACTGGGAGGGGGGCAGTCACACACACACACACAGACTGGGAGGGGAGGCAGTCACACACACACAGGTGACATGGTGCTTACCTGTAGTGCCACTGTAGGGAGCCAGAAGTAGTGAGGCTTTTTTCCAGTCTGCCGGCAGTTTCAGTTGCCAGCTGTGAGCCTTCCTTCTGGTGAAAACACACACACACACACACACACACACACACACACACACACACACACACACACACACACACACACACACACACACACACACACACACACACACACACACACACACACACACACACACACACACACACACACACACACACACACACACACACACACACACACACACACACACACACACACACTTTTCAAGGAGAGACTCCGGGGTTTTGACTCCGCCCCCGTGTCCTCCCACACACGGCACGAGTGCAGATTGACTGCACTCGGCCACCGTACGCCTCCAGCCCCTGAAGGACAGATTTTACTTCTGCCCGTGCTACTCGCTTCCCCCACACCCGCGCTCACTTCTCCCGCGGTGAGCGGGCCGCAAAAATATCCGTGGCGGGCCGCATGTTTGACATGCCTGTTTTAGACTGTTGTTCTTCAGCAACTGGTTAACGTTAATAATTTGCAGTGTATGTCAGCAAAAGCCATGTAAATTTCAGGATAGTTGCGGGCCGTGTAAAGTATGTGTTCTGCCAAATTTTAATGTCATTGGATTATGTTTTGGCCCTTCTTATAGTGCATAATGTAAACAATTTGCAGTGTGTGCTAGCAAACACTTTGTAATTTTCAGGATAGTTGTGGGCAGTATACAGCACCTCATGTGGCAAGCTTTAAATGAATCGCTGTATGTTTTGACTCCTGGATTCACAATAAACGCGTTTAAGGTAAGCATTTTCACTTTCGGATAGTGGTTAATGTACATAATTTGCGGTGCATGTTATCAAAAAACATGAAATTTGCAGGACAGTTTGGGGAGTGCAAAGCATGTTCTGTGCCAAGTTTGAAGCCAATTGGTGTATGTCTTGCCACATTTATCCACATTAATCGTTTTTCACATTAAACATTTTAGTCTATCCCTTGTTTACCCTATATATCTTAACTGTCCTATACTACACCAAAATAACCTATACGGCTTTCTTCCAGATCTGACTCAAGCTTCACACGGAAGACATCGGAACCCCCCCTAACCCAGAAGACAGGTAGGGAACACATCCCCTCCAACTTATAACATTGCGGGAATGAGGTACCTGGACATTGAGGGACTGCGGATCAGGTAAGATCCCAGGCGGGATTGCTGCTTTAGATATTGTGAAGCGGGACGTCCAGACACTTGTTAAGGTGTTCAGGAAACTAGTCATTTAAATGTGGCTTTTATTTCTAGATCCGACATTTATACACACACACACACACACACACACACACACACACACACACGTAACAAGGACTAATTGTAGTATAATGTAATAAATACATTTGTCAAAAACAAATGTTGTTCTGACTAGGAATTTATTAAATGTATTTTATTTATATATTTTATTTTAAAGCGGGGTTGGGGGCGGGACTAGGTGGCGAGTAGATTTTTTGGTTGGGCGAGTAGATTTTTGGGTGATTTGTCGAACACTATATATATATATATATATATATATATATATATATATATATATATATATATATATACACACAGAGTGTTCGACAATCCTATACATTTACTCGCCCGGGGCGGGTGGATTTAACCCCCGGGCGAGTAAATATTGGCCCAAGCAGCACAATTTCTCCCGCTCAAATTTCCCCCGTTCGCGCTCAAATTTCCCCCATTCGCGCCAATTTAATTTTTTAAAATAAATAAACAAGTAATCTCCCTCCCTGATTGGAGGAAGAGGGCCGGCTGGCAGCTCTGGGTCTGCCCCTCCCCCTGCACCCGATGCCAGCTTGCTGCCCGGGGTGGGATGTAAGCTGGGAGGGGGGGTCCCCGGATGTAGGCTGGGAGGGGGGGTCCCCGGATGTAGGCTTGGAGGGGGGTCCCCGGATGTAGGCTGGGTCCCCGGATGTAGGCTGGGGGGGGGGTCCCCGTGGCTGCTGCTGCCCAGGGCTGGAAGACCAGGTAGGCGCTTCCCCTCCGTCCCACGCTCCTTTGGCACCCGCGCGGGCAGGGTAATAGGAGCGGGGAAGAAGGGAAGCAGCCTGGCGGGAGGTAGAGGGAGGGGGGTGCGCACGCGCTGGAGGGGGGGGGGTGGGTTGGCAATGTTCCCGGCCACGTTTCCCATCGGGGAGGTTGGTGTGGCCCGTGCGGCTGTTCCCAGCATGGCTGCCTCACCCCCCTCCTGGCTGCAGCCTGGGCGCACGCCCGGCTTGCCACGTTTCACATCGGGGAGGTTGGTGGCTGTGCGCCTGTCCGGCTTTCCCCCCGCTGGTCCCCGATCCTCCCGCTAGCCCCCCCATCCTTGCGCTGACCCCCCCATCCTCCCGCTGGCCCCCCGATCCTCGTGCTGGCACCCCCATCCCCGCGCTGACCCCCGATCCTCCCGCTGGCCCCCCCATCCTCCCGCTGGCCCCCCCATCCTCCCGCTGGCCCCCCGATCCTCCCGCTAGCCCCCCGATCCTCGCACTGACCCCCGATCCTCCTGCTGGCCCCCCCATCCTCCCCGCTAGCCCCCCCGATCCTCCCGCAACTCCTGCCCGATCCCCTGGCATGTGGATGCAGCATGTGGAGGACAAGCAGGCCCTGGAGGAACAGGTAGGCCCCCTCCATTCTAATGAATGTCTGTGGGTGGGTGTGGGTGAGTGTATTTGTGTGTCTGTGAGTGTGGGTGTCTGTGAGTGTGTCTGAGTGTGGGTGGGTGTGAGTGTGGGTGTCGGTGTGAGGGTGTGTGTTTGTGT